>NC_068361.1:57862476-58064976 GCF_020536995.1 Dreissena polymorpha
TGTTCGTGGGACGTTACTGTATAGACTTCAAAGTTATTTAGAAGAATTGATGTGTCGATTTCGCTAGATATTGCTGAAACTTGTTGTGGATTGAAATAAACAACAACATTATCAGCCCAGGAATGAGTTTTTATCATCACAACGGAAACATTTCATGTAGCTGCCTATACCGGATTGTTGAACATTATTTATAGCGTAGTTTCATTAGCGACCCGGCGTATGGGGAAGTAAATATAAAGAATAATATCATTAATGTATACAAAAAATGAGGGTCCGTAGAATAGACCATCGAGAAACACAACATGTAATGATAAGTGTTGGCAGCCATATATCATCACACATGTGCACCTCTCATATAAATAATCTGTTAGTCTTGCTAGCTGATTGCCCGTGATTTTATGAAGTCGAATTTAAAGTAAAAAAACATTGAACTATCACAAATGACTGCTGTAACATGTAAACCGTCATCAGGACATTACAAAGAGAGTGATATATAGACACTTATTGATAAATTGTAGAATCTGTAGGTATGTAACTAGATTGTAATTAGGCTTTAAAGTATGTAGCCTTATTATGATTTAACATGTATGTATTTAAATGTATGCTGAGGCATTTGTTTATCACGTTATAAAAGGAGATTTCTTAATATTTTCCTACATCATCAGGATAATTTTTTTGTAAATTGCACGTACATTTGTTGATTTTGTGAGCTCTTGAGAATCCAACCAGAGCTCATAACAACATTTAAGATATTTTGGACAGGACTGTCAAAACTAAATGCAATTGTTTCAAGACACGATCGGAACCAAATGCCTTTCCGGTTTTCAAATATGTTTCAGAATCAATTAAGTTTTGTCGGGGAGTTATGATTTTCGCAAGGATAAGAGAATCTGGCTATTTGGATTTTAAAATATGCTTATGTGAATCGTGTATAAGTAGACTGGATTGCGATTGAAATAATTATTTCAATATGTTTGCCCTATTGAATGTTGGCAAATATATATATGATACCATTTCAAATTATAGGCTGAAGCTTCATAATTAAAGTATTCTGTGTTTTTAATGTCTTGATAGGCTTCCAGAAATCGAAAGTAAAGTAATAATGTTCACATAATGTTTTAGCAATTTCATCAAAATGAAATTTCTTCGCCGATTTGTTTACACAATTACGTTGCGTATTACCTAATTAACAATATATCTGCACATGAATCTTCAAACTAAACGATTAAGCTAGATGAAGCATTTTTGGAAATACTTTAACCCCGACGGATTATTTACGTTAGTTGTTATGAAAACAGTTTTAGATGAAATAGGTTTGTCACAGTAGGATTTGAAATTGTGCACACCTAGAAGTATATGTATCAAAATTAATGTCATAGAATGTGGTTTAATCGAATTTATTTCAACAGTTTTCTTAATTTCAAATGGTCACCATATTGGTACCTATATAAATTTCGTCTATACTTCTCTAACAGAAAGTTGCAAATACAAGGATATGGCATCATATGGTTGCACATACCTAGGCTTGTGGGGTAGGAGTTAATCATATTATCAATCAAATTAAAATAAACAGCTACTTGTAAATAAATCGACTTTATAAACTGAAAATACATTGAAAACTTTTTGTAAACCAATTTCGGATGGCATTTGTTGTTTTGATATGGATATCGAAAAATGAAATGTAATATCCGGTGATATATTGCGAATCTGATCTATATGAAAATATTAAGCAAAGAATTGTTTCAGTTGCGTACATATTTAATACGTTAGATTAAATAGCTAGTATGGATGTACTTCAATTATATTTCTATTTAGTATGCATTATTCAAACAATACATATACGGACGTACATCCCGAATGTTCAGGTAGTTGGTGTAAATACATTTACACTTATTTCAAAACTGCCTATGAGATAGATATGATCTTTTTTAATGGCGCTTTTGTTGTTCTTAATTGCGCAGATGTTTAAAAATTGGATTTAATAATTTCGGGTAAATTGCTATCAGAGATGTACCGTCTTTAAGTATTGTATATCGATATCTCTGCTTACAGGATTGCGAAATAACAACAACGAAGGGGTGAATGACTCTTCCATCAGCATCATGTCAAATCTTACCAGATACATAATTCCGTTCGGAATCATCTCTATCCTGATGCTATTTATATTTTTGCTACACACCGGCCTATTGTTACCGAACTTTAAAAGGGTTATGATGAAAAACTCATCCAGTAATAATGTTGCCTTCGTTTCTGCACATGATATTCGTGAGCAAAGTGGTCTCACTGATAAAGGCTTCGAAGTGTCCGGCTACAGGCAGAATGTCGACATTGGAGCGAGCTACCAGACAACGCCTCCTTTTGAGAATGACTTGAGTTTTAATGTGAACGAATATAACGTTACAGACGAGACAATAGAGCTTCTTGGCTACATGGGCAAAAACAACTCAACGATTTCAGTGAGGTTAAGCGGGCTTTCAAATTTGTTAAGTATCATAAAACCGTATATAAAACAAGACAATAAACTGAAACATATAAAATTACCACACACATCTTTGTTTCATTATACAAGATTGGTAACTGATGTTAACTGCAACGCTATATTCCAGGGTGATAAAGATGAAATAAAACGTGCAGAGAACATTACTCGAGTTAGAAATTTTCTGCAACCTCAAAACTACTCAGAAATGACGAAAAACTGCTCATATTTTAAACGTCAGCGTGGCTATATTGAGCACCATTTAACTGAAGTTGAACGTGACTTTCCTATAGCGTTCAGTCTTTTAATGTTCACAGATATTGAACAATCTGAGAGACTCCTACGTGCCATTTACAGACCACAGAACTTTTATTGCATACACGTTGACTCCAAAACAGATCAAGCCATGTACGACGGCATGTCTTCAATTGCGAGTTGCTTTGATAATGTGATTATGACGTCAACACGATTTAACGTTCAGTGGGGTACAATGACCGTTCTCGAGCCAGAGTTGCTCTGCATGCAAGAGCTTTGGAACAAAAGTACAGCGTGGAAATACTTTATTAATCTGACTGGACAGGAGTTCCCGTTGCGAACAAACTACGAACTTGTACGTATTTTAGAGGCGTTCAATGGATCAAACGACATAATGGGATTATTAAAAAGGTAAATTGAAATCAAAGTACATTATTGCAGTTATAAAAATTGCCACTGCTTAAATGTTCCGTTTTGCATTCAGTAAAGAAACGCAATATGGTATTAAATAGTATTACTATGATGTTTAATACAAATTGACATGTATGAAAAACAGAATAAATAATGTTAAAGTTCTCCTTTTCTTAAGGATGTAACCATTTATAAAATCTTTAAGTATGACTAAGAAGTAAAAGTTTTTAACCTGCCATAGGTCTTTATTTTGCATATCGGCTACCAAGTGAAAGTTTGCCTTTTAGTTCAAATCTCGACACAATTCTTTGTGTCGTTATATTAATTTATTTATTTTATTAATTCATGTCATAAATCCATAATACATTGATATGATATTTTTTTTAAAGGCAAGGTATTTGCGTTGTAAACTGCAAAGAACTTGTAATACGTTACGTAAAAATACCCCCAATACACAAGTTACATGCATACACTTCAGAATAATTAATATTAAATCGCTTTCATAAATAGGTTAAAGAGTTCTGCACTTTGAATTCACAGTAAACCCAATCATTATTATTTAAACAAAATAGTAACTTTTCAGTCTTCCATTGTTGACATTGTTATTGTCAATATGTTAAGCGTCTCACTGTTAAAGTGTGTCCGCATAATTATTATATAATTTTTTTAAAAATCATTTGACGCTTATGAAAACATTTGCACAATGACTATCTTCTTATTTTATTTGTGAACCAATTTTTAATTTATTTCTGAATAATACTTTTTTAGCTTATGCTTTGCTTATGCAGAAAAAAGAGTCGTTGGTTTCGTTACCAAAAGATAAGATTGTGGACAGGGGTTACAAACTTTGAATAAATTGTTTCTATATTTGAATCTCTTTTACTTAATAAGTATCCAAAACAAGATTTAACTAAGATATTTAGCTTTTTTTAAAGAACACTTAATGAAGCACAACAATCTAAGAATTAAATTGAAACAAATATATCATACAATCATACACGATACTTTTTTCGGTTGAGACATTTAGGAAATGCGAGCTAATCTACTCGCCCCGGCGTCGACATCGGCTTGTGACCTAAGTTTTTTGGTAAGTTACATCGTCAAACATGGCTTGAGGCTTTCATTCTAATTTAAAAATAAATAATTCAACATTTAAATGACCCCAATGGTAAATGTAAATGGTTTGGTAATTTTTGTTGAAATTTTGTCAAAAAAATGGGTAATACACAATAGATGAAAAGTCTTAAAGGATAAATGTATTCCATATGCTTAGATTTAAAATGCGTCTCTAAAATTTCCCAAATAAATGGCATGTTTACATTTAAAATATGATAACATATTCGCTTTAAAGACAGGTTGAAACTGAAAATAAATTTCAAACTTCATATATAGACACTTTGAATTAAGAAACCCTCTCTTACTTGCAACGTTTTTCCTCAATGGAGAAAAAGCCGGTACTGTTCCCATTATAAAGAATTAGCGAGTATAATCTTAAATTTGAAAACATTCGCGTCTGGAAATCTTCAAATTGGGAATTTTGGAGGGCTTAAGTTGAAAATACGCGTTATGATATTCTTTCAAAGGCATTATCTAGTGAAAATTTATTGCTAAAGTTGTTATACAAAGAACATATACAGTAGGTTGGTTTTGCTACTTGAACAACACATTATTATCATGTTATATCACTGCATCTGAAATGGGAAATTTAATGTCATGACTGGTCTTGATATGTTTCAACACTTCGGGG
Organism: Dreissena polymorpha; assembly: GCF_020536995.1. Lineage (NCBI taxonomy): Eukaryota > Metazoa > Mollusca > Bivalvia > Myida > Dreissenidae > Dreissena > Dreissena polymorpha. Next base: position 57,867,366 of record NC_068361.1, read on the forward strand.
GCCTGATTTAACACTGGCTTATAACTTGCTATACTTCAACAGGTTTAGTTTTCTGGGAGCCGCATAACGGTTAAGGCTTTATTAATTTATTTTATACTTCACACTTTCTATTATGATTCATTTTAATTCAGAGATACACATTCACTTTTAAGTTAAAAAAGTGCTGACGACATTGACGAAAAATAACAACGAGAACTGCCAAATTGATTGAATGCTGTGTTTGATGAAATTCGAATGAATACTTATGAAATTTAATTTGTTCATGCTAATGACTCTTTTTTGCTTAAATTGCTTACGTTTTGGAAGTTTCTCGGATGGCACTGATTTATATTGCCATAAACGATAACTTTATGAAGAAGGGAACAATATGTAGAAAACAATGAGTAATACCATATATACAAACATAGCTTGGGATTAAATATAGGGTTAATAGACAATTATTTCTACTAAAATGCTACATTGAGCTTTTGTAATGAAACTGAATGTATACATGTATTTTATCCTGACCTCGATAGCGTTTCATTTGACTGAAAACGGTTTCGTAAAATGGAAAAATGGATGCCGCAATATAACCCAGGAATGAATTGAGCTATTTGTATGCAACTACTAACATAGATATATGCTTCATCAAACCTTTATTTGATTTTCAGGTCCATGTCACTCTTATTAATATTGAGTAGTAAATATACACTATTCCGCTGATAAGACATTCACAATTAAATTGAGCTATAATATTAAAGAACGTCTGATGTTTACTCATGACCAACGATAACACAAATAATAACATGATAACATCTACCACATATAAATGCTCATCGCCATTGTACATAACCAAAGGGAACAAAAATTAAAGAGCTCTTCATTTAACGAATATATTGTAAGCCCCCTATGACATTTGCAATATATGCGTTCAAAATGGCATAATATTTTCATGCAATTTACCGCTTTATTTATGAGGTATAAAATTAAGTGTTTAGGAATTTACGTAGCATTTCTAAATCAAGTGTTATATTCATGCCGTTCAACAAATACACCCAGCCCAAATATATTATATAACGTATGAATATTTACTGACCATTTTTCATGCAAATTTAAACTATTTATAATATGAAATATATACTGTTTTTCAAATATGTTGATGACGTAAGTCAATAAACGTTTTATTAACATTCTAACTGATTTCAGAGCCAACAGGGATCGGTGGCAGAAAGCCGGTCCACCACCTCACAACATCACGGCGTTAAAAGGGGCCGTGCATATTGTGGCCAACAGAGGCTATGTGAAATTCATATTACACGACAAACGAGCCCATTACCTATTGAACTGGACGAGACAGACGCAGGTGCCCGATGAAACGTTCTTTGCTACGCTCAATCATAACCCTCAACTCGGTGTACCAGGTGCTTACATAGGTAGGTTCATTATCGTTTTTTAACACGGTTTATTTTCATTTAACAAAATGTACCAAGAACATGTATGACATAATTTAAGCGCAAGGATGAGTGATATTTAATAATTCATTAATTATGAATAACAATATACTGCATAAGCCTTTTCCGGTGCATTTACTGTACCAAAACAGGACTCGCCGGTGCTACTTGTCTTTATTGTTTATAATGCAAACACTGTAGGTCTTCTTTTATATTTTAATGTAAACTTCGAGTCATTCAATTTAAATGGAAACGACTGATCTCGCATTATTTATCGTATATTGACAATTAGATTAACTGACCAGATTTTAAAGCAGCAAGATTAATATTGACTTCTGAAGTTATTATGATACAGAAAAATGTGTTGTTCCATTTTGCCGTTAATTTAATAAATTATGTTTTACGTTGAAGAACTTTGAATTGTCAATGGTGAGAAACGTCTTTGGGCGAAACTGGACAGAACATCAAAAACAAAAAAAATATAAACACATATCATTTGCAGTAGTGTATATCGTTAGTTTATAGCATTACTTTTTTCTTTAAAAAAACACTCGTTTTTACAGCTATTATGGCAGAATATTTTAACCATCTACCCTAAGCTAATCCAAGGTTGCGTTAATTCCGAAACGGTTCAGAATCACTCGGCCATTTCCGAATGCTGACTTCAGAAGAATATTATAACTTACTCCATATATGGTCCATATATGGTCAAACATCTGTGGACGATCCGCCTAGTGCATATTTACATTAACGAACATGTTTCAGAACAAAAAATGGTCAAGCTGAAAGTTTTATTTCTAGCAGATAACTTAGCAGCACTTGATCACCGCCATGGTAATGTAATTACAAAAATCGGCCTAAAATGTGTAAATATCATAATATTGGCTATGTACAGGACATATGCCTGGGGTGGAATTCCAGAAGCATCTTAAGTTACATTTTATTCTTATCCTTAAATTGGGAAATTTTCTTAAGTGTTTCATTTCATATTGCAATAGATTGGCATCAAGATATTTAATTAAATAACATAATTATGCCAATGTTATTTTAGTAATACAAAAAACACACATGTGTCTTGCATTGTGTGTTGTGAATATCATCAGAATTCATTCCTCAACCGAATATCGGTGCACATTATTTTTGTTGTTCACATTTTGTCTATACGGTGCACTGCATTTAGCAAGATAATGTTCTCCAAGATCTAATATATTTATATATTTGTATTTACCTTGTGTTTAGTCCGTTATATGTTGTTTGTTGTGAGAATAATCCAACATATTCGAAATTCCTGCACTGTCAAAATCGGTGCAGCAATGTATATTGATGACGTCATACGTAGGAATATGGTGGAGTGTTATTGCATGTATTTGACTTTAAAATAGGCTGTAAAATTATAATATTCACTCCTCTATTTGTATGAAAAGATGATATTTATTATAACTTGCAAACTCTTCATTTATATTAACTGTTAAAACATAATAGTTTGCAGGGAACTATTTGAGACGCTGAATGCGTAAGAATTGCTTAAGTTTTCATGCTGCAGCATTTAATATTGTATTGTTATACATGCATATTTAAAGGTGTCTATTGTTTCAAGTCATCAAACTTATTGCCTTCTTTGATTAAGATGTGATATTTATGATGATTGTCGATTTATTATAATTAGAAGTATATTCTTGTTTACATGTAACCGCATTACTTCCATACATGGTGCAGGATGCTGCAGGATTGTGATTGGCTGCAGCTGAATCTTTGGCTGCAGCCAAATCTGCAGCATCCGAAGGGTATATAAGGAGGTTCTCCGCACAGTTTTGGCAACAGTTGCTAACAACAAACATCACTGTCAAACATCGATTGAAAACCCTTCCAAAAAGTAAGAAACAAACAGTTATACTTCATAAAACATTTTCATTTCACGAATTAGACGTAATAATCAGAATTTGTTTGTTACATTAACTACTAACTACTGGTATTTAAGTAAAACGAACGTTTTTAGTATTTCATAAAAAATCAGTACTATTTATGATATTGACAACCTTAAAGCAGAGCAACTGTTCACCAAACGTCCATCCTTTTTAAGTCAACTCTAACAGTCTAGAGATATTATTGTATTATATAATGTTTAATGCTTGTCTGAATAAAGATGCATTATGTAAAACGTTAAACGGTCTCCGTCTTCCTTCTAAGAGTTTGTTGCTTGACTCAAACTCAAACTACAATTGAGCGCATAGAGATGAGCAATTGTATCTTACATGTAAGGTAGCTTACTGTATACACATCTACAATTAAATTAATCTTAACATTCGCCATTTGGTTATTATTAAAATACGCGTGCGTGTGTTTAGTTTTTATGTAGATGTAATTGCATATTTCTGCCTTTAAAAATCATGTTATATCATTTTATATTATTCGCAAATATATTTGAATTAGAAATATTTATGATCTCAGAGTTGTTTAAACAAATTCACCATCTGTTCATTGGTAAGAGATGAAAATATTCAAGCGATTTCAACTTTATTTAAATAAATTATTTAACTGGATTAATTTCCGAAACTTTGTTGTTGTCTTGCAAGTAAAGTATACTCCAACAATTTAAAAAATAGTAAACAAGTCCCTTAACGACCTATGAAGTCTTGATGATTATAGCAAAGGAAAGGAAAATGTTACGCTGGACTTTTTTTTCAAAGGTCAGTGTCTGATGGTCTCAGGTCTTTTGTTTTTAGTTGAGAGTTTATAGTGTAAAATAGTAATATTTGAATAAGGACAAATTCGTATGACCTTGTTAGCATTGCTATATAGACTTCTTTGTACTTGATATCAACGCACCAAACTCAATAAATAGTTGCAGTTTTTTTCTTTGGATTAACTATACTAGCATATTTTCACAATTGCAATTTGTCAGTAATTTACTATGAAAAAACAAAACAAATCATTTTCTGAAAAACAAAACTTGGATTAATATAATTATTCTGAAAGCAAACTTAAGCATGAGAGTTGTTTATTCCAATTAACATTTTATGTGGCTAAAGGTAACTGAAATAGAACCGCGTCGATTATAGGCGGCAATCTATGTTTAAAAAGCCTTTAACAGTTGCAACAGTTTACGGTAAATGCACATAAAGGGGCTTATCAGCAGCTGAGAGTTGCATTATTGCAACTGGACCTTGAACCAGATAAGAAACCCCACAACATTTTCACCAGGTTTTATGATAATTAACTTCCTTACTGGCACATTATCTGATTAAAAAGGTAACACTGCATGGTACTACAATTGTCCATAATCAGTCAATAATGACCACTGTGAGCATCAGAAAGTAATGTTCCATCACTAATTGAGTTCTGTCATGGTCCTGAATTTCTGTAACATTTTTAAAGGGATTTTCAACATCAAAAGGCAGCTCGGGGAACCTAAAAAATTACTGCAATATTTTAATTATAAACAACTCACACATTTGGATTTCCTCTGACAATGCACACACTGGCTCTTAAAATGCATTACGAGTAGCTTAAAAAATATAATTTAAGTGCTTGTTCAAAATTACAACCAACAAGAGCTGTCACCATAGGATGACTTATGCCCCCTATAAACGCTTGATAAAAGTTATGAGCTTTTTTGGAAACGTAAACGCAGATTTCAAAACCTAAACGCAGACCCTAAGTTCAAGGTCAAGGTCACAGGGGTAAAAAATTGTGTGGGTATGTAAAGGCCCTGTCCATATACACATGCATACCAAATATGATCGTTATATCTCAAGGGACATAGAAGTTATGAGCATTTTTCGAAACCTTAACGCAAAGTGTGACGGAAAGACGGACAGACAGACGGACAGTCCGATCACTATATGCCACCTTTTCTTCGAAAAGGGGGCATAAAAATACAATTAAAGTGCTTTTTTGAAATTGTCATATATTTGTGCAACTGGTATGTTTCACCACATGATCTCCTCTTGTTCTTTTCAAGCAGGGAACATAACCTGTCTTACTTGCTATGTGGCAATGCAACATAATGCTATTAATATTAATGATAATGCTATTAATATTAATGATAATGCTATTAAATATAATGATATTAATACGGAAACGTATATAGTAAAACCTAATAAAGTGGTCATGCCGGAATAATTTATATCGACTTACTGTGAAATAACATGGTATGTCGACATAGTTTTGTAGCTTTTACCACCTTAATTTTACTCGTCAAAACGACACTAAGTTGAAGTCTCGACGTAAATGTGTCCGGCTTTTCCCGAAAATATATTTGGTCGACATGATTTTTAGTTTCTGGTATATTCTTTCGAAACACGCAAGACCTCAGACAGTCCATTTTTATTTATATCATGGACGAGTTCGAAAATGGTCAAGATCGGTTGGAAAATATGGCTTTCAGGGGGTGGGGCAGTTTTCTCTATATGTATAGTTTTGTTTGAAAATGGTTCTGGTCCGTCAAAAAAATTTACGTCGAGACTTTAACTTAATGTCGTTATGGCGAGTAAAATTAAGACGGAAAGCCTTCAAAACTATGACGACATACTATGTTATTTCACAGTAAGTCGATATAAACTAATCCGGCATGACCATATTATTTGGGTACCATATACGCTTCCATAATTTTCAAACAACGCCCTTTGTCCACATAAATTATATCGACTCCTTCAGTTATATCGCCATATCAACATTATGTTACATGCAAGTCATCAATATATATGCCGTCATACAGTAAACAACACAGAAATAGTTAAATTTACAAGACGGCCAAAGGATAAAATATCGTCAGAGATTTAGGCTCTTATGCCAGCATGCGGGTTGTTTAAGTCTTGACAACTTTTCTTATGTCGACAAATCAACATAATTTTAGGCGTCATACTCTTTTAAAAATGACTTGCCATCGTAGTTTTAGTCGGCACAATGAGTTATTTTTTACGACATGACACCTTTTTGATATCATGCCGTCATAGAATGTTGACATCATCACAGTATCAGGGTGTACCATATACGTTTCCATATATTAATGTTGGTGGGTTTTAGACATAACATGTTTTCACTGATTTCCCTGTGGCCTGCATAGGCTTATATGGAATGACGCATTTTATGCGCACGCATTAAAACCCTTTTCATAGAGCGAGGCTCATACGTTAAAAAAATTGATGGCTATATTTGGGGAAACTTTGTCTTCATCGATCTACATCCACATGCAGATTTAAAGATTGACCTGGAGGTGCCTCTTACATGATGTCATCTTTTATTGAAAAGAACTAGACTAACTGTGGGCGTTTTACTTGTTGTTTTGTTTAAATTAAACAATACAGAAAATAGAAAATGAAATTGACAAAAATGGTTGTCAAGTGATTTGCTGTTCAGTCCAGTTGATTAAAGCTATGTGTAGCCTGGTGGGACTAAAGTCAATTGCCTAGAAATGTCGATTCTGACAACTGCATTATATAAAAGCTCCCGTTTTTAAATGGTTGTATACAAATTCAGAAATACGCTGATTCAGGTTATCTTAACATTCCAAAAATAAACTTTTGTACCCTTTTTAAAAAAAACAGAGTGGGCTTAATAATTATACAGTTCCATCAGTAACAACAGTTGTGTTTGTGAAACAGCAATGCCCCCTACTGCACTTTGAAGAAGCTATTTTAAAGAAAAATATAAAGTCCGTGACCCATAACTTCGTCAACAGTCAATGGTCGGAACGAAACTCAAACTTGATTTTTATGCCCCCGAATCGGGGGTATATTGTTTTTGGCCTGTCTGTCATTGTATGTGTGTGTGTGTCCCAAAACGTCAACCAAAACTTTAACCTTGCTCATAACTTTTGCAATATTAAAGATAGCAACTTGTTATTTGGCATGCATGTGTATCTCATGGAGCTGCAAATTTTGAGTGGTGAAAGGTCAAGGTCATCCTTCAAGGTCAAAGGTAAAAAAAAACAAATTCAAAGACTTTAACCAAAACTTTAACCTTCTTCATAACTTTTGCAATATTGAAGATAGCAACTTGATATTTGGCATGCATGTGTATCTCATGGAGCTGCAAATTTTGTGTGGTGAAAGGTCAAGGTCATCCTTCAAGGTCATAGCTTCAAAGCGGCGCAATAGGGGGCATTGTGTTTCTGACAAACACATCTCTTGTTAAGTCATATAGTTGATGCACCTACCAAAAATAAGGTCAGTGTCTGAAACTGTTCCGGAAAAAAAGTCTAGAAGTGTTATTCTAGAGAAAATTTCAATGTCCAAGGCCCGTAACTTTGCCAAAAATCAATGGCCTGGAACAGAATACAGTTCATGGTGTGTGTTATGTAGAAAGTCTGACACACCAAAAACAAGGTGAATATAAGCAAGCTTTTAGGGATAGAAATCTAGAAACGAAATGCCGGACGGACATACTAAGTGAGAGACAGTGTGACTGCTATATGAAACCCTACTAGGGTTATACAAATTCAAAATTATCTTGAGAATAAACGATTTCAGATCAAAGGTAAGGCCATCGGACTCTATATGTTCAACTGGATTTCTAGAAATTTTTAAACACTTTAAACCCATAATTCCTCAATCAAAAACAGTGGACGCTGAAGTAGCCATACATACAAAACCCAATAATGACAGTACATGTTTATAATTAATGTATCTGCCAGATCATGACTGCAAAAAGCGTAATAAACAACTATGTTAAAATAGTCACAATCACATGTGTATTGACCTTGAAGGCCAGACTTTATCAGTGTGAAGTGACAGCCATTTATTGCATAGAAAGTGTCAATTCATATTAGGAGCAGTAGTAGACACACATCATTAAATTGACTCAAATTCACTCGACAAAAGTTAGGCTTCACTGACTTAAAAGTTAAATTTTGGATATTAAAGCGTGATTATACGATTTTTATATGTGTTGAATTGTAATATATTGATTCCAATATGTTATACTAACACACAATATGCAAGAAAAATGATACATTTAAGACGAATTTCATAAAATGCAGCAAATACAAATTAGCGCCCCGAGCCGATTGTGACGAAGATAGTTCGTACATATTTTCCTACGATAACCTATGCATTCGTCTTTTTAGTAAGTGTTCGTGTGTCGTATGAATCGATATCGCTGCAGGAATTTCAAATGAACCGTTAAATTAAATTTAGATTCACATCGTACATGCATGATATACCTGCTGGCGAATTCGGCTGTACAGCCTTTTTCGATTTCAGAATTAAATATCTGGCTTATTTAGCATTTTTCGACATATGTTCTTCTCGGCTTTTATTTTAGTTTATATTGAAATATATGTATAATAAGTTTTTTACACATTTTATATTAATTAATAAATATTTGACAAGATCGTATATACCGCTTTAACATTGATATTTCACAGAGTGATAGTACAACAGTTCACCATTACAACTATTACACAGTATATTAAATGACTTTGGTTAAGAATTTATTTATTTCAATGACCTTGACCTTTGACCTTATGACCCCAAAATGGGTGTGGCGTGTAGAACTCATCAAGGTGCATCTAAATAAGAAGTTTCAAAGTTGTAGTTGGAAGCACTTTGATTTTAGAGCCAATACTAAGGTTGTAGCACAACACGGACGGCGGACAGCAGTTGCCGGACCACGAGCTGGCTAAAACGAGCTCGCTATGACAATACCTAGGGTTTTCTAAAAAAACAGCCGAGCTAACAATGATTATTTTCTAGGCAAACCACATGCTTGATCATGATAATTACTCATTTAGTCATAACAATATACCGGTAACAAGAAAATTTGTTCATGGCTACTATGATGGTTGTACATTTCTATTTCATAGCTGACCATGTTATCTCTTATATGACAAATTAACTATTCTTGAAATAAGATGTCCTTAAAACTTGCTTAAACTGTTCTTTTGATTCTTCCAAGAACAATTTACATTATTGCATATTTTATGCAAATGAACATTAAACACCATGGGAGTACTAAAATGAAAATAAAAGTAACTTTGCCGATAATAGTCAATGTTTTAATTTAATAGGGCCACCTATGGTCTGTATATTGTTACCATTGCCGACCATGATCCATATTTTTGTGACAATTTCCAACCATGATCTGTCTTTTGTCACCATTGCCGACCATGGTTAACCATGGTCACCATTAAAGACCATGGTCCGTGTTTTTTGTGGCCATTGCCAACTATGTTCCTGATCATGTTCTACAACGGTTTTTGAAGGCTGACAATCAAATACTATGGTCAACCATCAAAAACCATGGTGAACATGGTCTACCATGGTCATCGTTTCGCCTGGGACAGTCCATACATGATATGAATATGGTCCAGACATGGTCACCCATGATATGACAATGTTCAAGACATGGTCAAAACATCATATGACAATGGTCCAGAAATGGTCATACATGATATGACAATGGTCCAGACACTGTCAAAACATCAGATAACAATGGTCCAGACATGTTCACCCATGATACGATAATAGTCTAGACACTGTCAAAACATCACATGACAATGGTGTCGACATGGTCAACCATGATATGACAATGGTCCAGACACAGTCACCCATGAAATTGCAATTGTCAAGAAATTGTCAACCATGATATGACATTAGACAATGGTTCAGAAATGGTCAATCAATGGTCCAGACATCGTCAACCATGATATGACAATGGTTCAGACACGGCCACCCATGATATGTCAATAGTCCAGACATCTTCAACCATGATATGAAAATGGTCCAGACATGGTCAAAACATCATATGACAATGGTCCAGACATAGTCATCCATGATATTACAATGGTCTAGACACTGTCAAATCATAATATGACGATGGTCTAGACATGGTCAACCATGATATGACAATGGTCCAAACACTTCCACCCATGATAAGTAAATGGTCTAGATATGGTCACCCATGATATTGCAATTGTCAAAGACATTGTCAACCATGATGTGACAATGGTTCATAAATGGTCAACCATGATATGACAATGGTCTAGACATCGTCAACCATGGTATGACAATGGTCTAGACACAGCCACCCAAAATATCACAATGGTCCAGACATTGTCATCAATGATATGTCAATTGTCCAGACATCGTCAACCATGATATGACAATGGTCCAAACATGGTCAAAACTTAAAATGACAATGGTCCAAAATGATCATCCATGATATGACAATGGTTTAGACACTGTCAAAACATCAGATGACAATGGTCCTGACATGGTTTACCATGATCTGACAATGGTCCAGACATGGTCAATCATGATATGACAATGGTCCAGATATGATCACCCATTATATGACAATGGTCCAGACATGGTCACCCATGATATGACAATGGTCCAGACATGGTCATCCATGATATGACAATGGTTCAGACATGATCATATTTGATAATACAAAGGTCCAGACATAGTCAAAATCCAACCAATGTAACAAACATTTATATATTCCAAGCAAATCAATAATTGTGTGGCCAGTCTTACATAGATGGTGTGATTTCACAGATACGTGCATACAAATAAGACTGATATACGTGTTTATTTACTTCTTTCTTTGCACGAGTTATTTTGCCTATTGAAGCATTACTTGCTATTTTTTTATTGTTTAAGTTTATGAACAAATAAAACAATAAAATAAGAAACTTTAGATTGCTAGCTATTAAATAATTTTAATGTCGGAATTTTTTATGACAAGTACAATGTCTTAAACATTTTTTTTCATAAAACAGTTTATTACAGGGTGCAGAGGCAAATGTCCCAAGGGGCAAATGTCCACCTTGAGAATTTGGGTGAAGGGGCAAATGTCCACCTTGAGAATTTGGGTGAAGAGGTAAATGTCCACCTTGAGAATTTGGGTGAAGAGGCAAATGTCCACCTTGAAAATTTGGATGAAGGGGCAAATGCCCACCTTAAGAATTTGGGTGAAGGGGCAAATATCGACCTTGAGAATTTGGGTGAAGGGGCAAATGTCCACCTTGAGAATTTGGGTGAAGGGGCAAATGTCTACCTTGAGAATTTGGGTAAAGGGGCAAATGTCCACCTTGAGAATTTGGGTGAAGAGGCAAATGTCCACCTTGAGAATTTGGGTGATGGGGCAAATGTCCACCTTGAGAATTTGGGTGAATGGGCAAATGTCTTTTTAGTCCTGATAGTATGAAGGGTCAAATGTCGGAAGGGGCAAATGTCCTACATTCTGTATTTTCAGCAGCAAAAAAATGGCCAGTAATGTTAGTGGAAACAACAACAACTAATTAATTGAAAAGAGGCTCCATATTACTTGAACAAGAACTTCACCTTACCTTTACTTGCCCGAACTCTGTGAAAAATGGCATCTTGTAAAAATCCATGTTTGTTTGGCACCTACAGAGAATACAACATATATAGTGTCAAAATAATAGTAGTAAGGTTTATTTGCCATACAGCCACCGGCCCTTGCATATACATAAACACATACAAAATGCATATAGATATAATATCAATGTGAACACATATATAATTCAACAGTGGTACAGCAAAACAAGTGTTTAAGTTAAAAACATCATTTTACGTCTTTCGAAGGCATAGTAAATATACATGGCAATATTTCGTATAATGTTGTCATCACGCGAGGCCATAGCATTATTAAATTTGTTGATTGTTGGCTGATTGTAAAACCGGGAAGGAATATACGTTTCTCGGAGATCTTCATAGCAAGAACATGCAAGTAAGAAATGATATTCGTTTTCGATAGAAGTCTTGCACAAGGGACATAACCTTTCGTTTCGTTCTATATTTATGTATCGCCCATGTTCAATCATAAGTTGATGTGATGAAGTTCAGAAACGGACATATGCATTTATAAATTTTCGAATCAAAAGGACGTTAAGGTACTTTTCCCATTCAAAATCTATTTTTAAACCGGTATAGCTTATCAATTTTGAAGTATCATTGCAAGATTGTGACCATGACTGTTTAAATATATCTTTCAAGCGTTGAAAATAATAGAACAAAAAAACGCTTTCATTTACAACACCTTGTTCATTCCAGACATACCCAAATCCTACAGAAAATAAATGTTCACGTAGTGACGAGACCCAATTTTTATAACCTAAACCATCATACACTTTTAACATTTCATAACATTTTTTTACATTTCTAGTATTTGGCATGTTTAACAAACGCAACCAGAATTGAATGACACGTTTACATGTAAAAATATATACATATTAATATAATAATATATATATAATATTATTATATTATCAGTGTCAGAAAGCGCTTACAATGTTCTCTAAAACTTGACCAGCATACCTTATTAAACACAGATACAGTGAAATGTGGAAATGTATAAGCGCATGAAACCACTAAAACATCATAAACACTGTTGTGATTTTTATTTATTATAATGTTCTTACACTTAATGCTCCACCAACTAATCTTTTGAAAAGCACAACCAAGCCTAGCCTTTTTTACAAGGCTATAATTTATACAACACCAGTTTTTAAGCTGAAGCCTTACAGTTATACCATGTTGCCCTTCTTTCTGAACATCTTTGCCAGTGGAGATAAATACTCACTATGGTATATACATCAGGGTTGTGCAATGAGTATTAACATTAGTAAAAATATTGAGCTTCATTAGCAGACTGCTCTTCCTTATCAAAACTCCAGGCATTTTATCGACTTTCAACATTTAATTACTGATATATTTTAATGGTACATATTTTTTGTAGAAATTGAAGCATATCTCACCATCAGGTTGGGCTACAAAGACCTCATGAAGAGGCAAGTAGGACCTGAAAATAAACTCTGATATACACACAAGCATATCTCACCTCACCTCATCCTGACTGCCAATAATAAGTCAGCTGCTATTGACTTCAAGAACTATAATCAATTGTGGCGTGTTCTCATACTTTTGGTGCTAATTCGGCAAGTCTCATAATAAGAAAACTCATTCGAAATGATCTCATACTTTTGGTGCTCATTCGGCAAGTCTTATAATGAGAAAACTCATTCAAAATGTCATCGCTTAACTCGGGCTTAATTTTGTTTAAATTGCCTAATTTTTCCTGTTATTTCACAGTTTACCGTAGTTAAGTACTGTAACATTGGCACAGACTGGTCATTCAAAGTATTTTCTACCCAACAAAGAGTTGATTTGGACATTTAATTTTCAATGAGCTGACTTATAACTTCCCTTTTACCAAAGTTTGCCATGGCTGCTTTATAGCCACACACAAAACTTCAACACATGTTAAACCCATTTTAGCTGGATGCTTATATTGGCTTTAACTTGTCTTTTAACAAGGTCAGTGCTATTCTTTTTATCATCGTTACTTTTTGTAGTTCAAGGTAAAAAATAATTACAACAACCAACATATCTACAACTGAAAACAAAAGTTGAAACGGCAACATTTCAAACTTTCTCTGTATCGGTTATATTTTTGGTTACATTTTAATGTAATAAATGGAGACTTTCTGCACTGTTTTCTTATGATTTAATGATAAATACCATCTGATAAGTATAGCTCTTTGAAGTCTTTCCCACCTAATTTGTCTCCAATAAAATGATTTTTATTCTTATACGGGAATTGTCCTACAATCATTGTCTGTCATTGTCTAAAAAGTGAAAGTGCAACGTGAATTTTATGTTGAAATAGATCAAGATACAGTCTGTTGGATGCGCGGAAAGGACACTTTCATACTTTAAGTTACTATGAACAAATGGACATAATAATAAATAATAGTCCACATTAATATAATTAGATTTCATTGATAATCAGTAGTGTTAACCCTAGTTATTAAATATAATATACTATAGCATAAATCATAACATCTAAAAGGTAAAAAGGTCAAAGGTCTTTTTTTATTATAGTGTCACCAAAATTGAAAGGGCAAGCCAATTTTGGCTTATATTAAATGAGACACTTTTTGCGTGTGTATACCGTGTACCTCCCAACTCCTATCACTATGTCAGGCGCCAGGCGGATAGAAGTCGGTAACCATTCATGTTTAACGCTCGCGGCTCACAAGCCGGCCATATCGGAACAAGTCCCATGCCAAACATCCATCCTTCGACAAATGCTTTCCATGGGGCTCGAACCTTCGACCTCCCGATCCCGAGGCGGACGCCTTATTCACTAGGCCACGGCGACTAGTATCTCATGTATCTCATATTGGTTTTAGGTGTGCATGATAATGACCTGAAACATTGCATGGGGTCGGAAATAAACAGAATGCCACGGTAATAAAAAAATTTACCGCCTAATGTTAAGTGTAAACAACTATATTTGAAACATTTAAAATAACGATAATTCCGAACGATCACGACTTCCATTTGCAAAAGCATATTCCGTTCAACATTGCTCAAGAAATTGTTGAGACAAAAGTTTGCCATTTTTTCCATCAAATGAATTTAACACACATATATTTTATTAAATAGCAGCCGAATTTGGACTGCGGTCTTTCCATTTAGCAATGCGTGTATCACCAGAAGCAATGTGTAAATTTAAATTTAGACAACATTATTTATATTTGAAGAGTCTGAGTGTTTGAGCAACTCTAATGCAAATATATATATAAAAAAATTCGATGGTAAAGCAAATCCCGTTTCCGAGATTTAACTGTGTAAATTTTTTCGATATGGTTACTTACCTGCAAAATCATTATTTTGACAGATGACACATGATAATTGTATGAAGTTTGAAGAAATATTTTTTATGATCACTCGTGAAATTACAAACGATCTTCCACTTACATGAACAAATATCCTTTATTTAATGTTTGTAACTGTTCTTGCATAAATGGTAATTGTAGTTTTATGTCTGTCATTTGTTTTTAATTATGATATATTTATTATTAGTGTGCATGCATATATGATAAGTTATGTTTTGTTCCTATTGTTTAAGATGAAATATGACGTATTTGTTTTAAATTGTATGTTAGAAGACTTTATTGAAATTAAGAAATATATTATATAAATTGCATATTATGTAATTTCATCTGATGTATTTCTTAACAAGTCTATCTTCTTTAATTAAAGATTATTATTACTATTATTATAAAATCCCTGAGTAAAGGCAGAAAGTGTCTTCCCTGATTTGCCTGTGTCGATTGCATGGTGGCCCTATACCCTTTACATACATGCATAAAGCCTGGGTTTCCCAAGGCATGGCAAATTCTTTTGAAGGCAGTCTTTAAGGCTCGGGCTTCAAATGTTTTCATGAAATATATTTTCCAGAGAAAAAAAGCCTTTCAGTATTATTAGGATTAAAAAAATTGATTACAGGTTTACAGAATATTTAAAGAATCATTTTCTTGAAATTACTTTTGAACCATTTTTCTAAGTTGAGTCACCGTGACCTTGATAGCCATTGTGTGAATACGTTTTTTGGCACTGTGACCTTGACTATTGACCTAGTGACCTGATAATCAATAGGGGTCATCTGCGAGTCATAAACAATATACCTATAAAGTTTCATGAACCTAGGCATAAGTGTTCTTGAGTTATTATCCAAAAACCATTTTACTATTACAGGTGACTGTGACCTTGACCTTGAACCTAGTCTCAAGTATCTAATTCATACATAAAAGTTATATTCATATAGATCTACATCGTTTTGGTGTTTGTGAAAAAAATGTTTTGTTGGTCTGTTACTTACTTTCATAAAATTGAAGTTCCGCAAATTTGATCATACAACTCCTTTATTCCTAATATACTAGAGCATTCATGACAACTTTTTGTAATTGCCAGGGAAATGTTCAATTATGTATTTCAAAGCAACATTGAATAAATTGTCAAGATCGATTGTAATATGGGATTGCAAAAATTCGCGTCATTTCATGACCAATATCATACTATTTGTGGTAAACAACCCATTCATTTTAATACCACGTCGATTTCTTTTTAACTCCATAAATCAAACATTCAACGTCTCTTGCTGCAAAATGCACGGTTTGATGTCGAAATAATTGCTTGTGCGTCTCGTTATCCCATCCATAAGCTTAATGATCCTGAAACAAATCTATTTCAGAATGTCACAAGTTGCATCGTTTTGAACCATAATATTTACTTTTATTTCATACCTAATGATAAAATATGACATTTCTGCAGTGAAAAAACAGCAGTGAAAAGAAGTGTTAATTTCACCGGTGAAACGAACAAATTTAGGAACTCCTTTTTCTATTTTTAGATTACTATAAATAAATTTATATATATTTTCTATACTCACGAGTGAATTCTTGAGTTATCATCTGGAAACCATTTTAATATTTCGGGTCACCGTGACCTTGACCTTCGACCTAGTGACCTGAAAATCAATAGGGGTCATCTATGAGTCATGATCAATGTACCTATGAAGTTTCATGATCCTAGGCCTAAGCATTCTTGAGTTTTCATCCGGAAACCATTTTACTATTTCGGGTGATCGTGACCTTTACCTTTGACCTAGTGACCTGAAAATCAATAGGGGTAATCGACGAGTTATGATCAATGTACCTATGAAGTTTCATGATCTTAGGCATAAGCGTTCTTGAGTTATCAACCGGAAACCATTTTACTGCTTTGGGTCACCATGACCTTGACCTTTGATCTAGTGACCTAAAAATCAATAGGGGTCATCTGCGAATCATGATCAATGTTTCTATGAAGTTTCATGATCCTAGGCATAAGTGTTCTTTAGTTATCATCCGGAAACCATTTTACTATTTCGGGTCATCGTGACCTTGACCTTTGACCTAGTGACTTGAAAATCAATAAGAGTCATCTGCGAGTCATGATCAATGTACCTATGAAGTTTCATGATTTTTGGCATAAGCGCTCTCAAGTTATCATCCGGAAACCATCTGGTGGACGGACGGACCAACATGAGCAAAACAATATACCCCCTCTTCTTCGAAAGGGGGGGGGGCATAATGAGAAAACTGCCCCGCTCCCAGCAGCCATGCTATACAACTGACCGGAACCATTTTTGAACTAAACTCTCGTATCAAGAAAACAAATGTTCAGAGCAAATTTCATGAAAATTGGGCCAAAAATGTGACTTCTACTGTGTTCACATATTTTCACTATATACATATAAAGAAAAATGCCCCGACCACTGGCGCGATGTTTTTTCACCGATCCCGACCATTTTCAAACTCGTCCGAGATATCAATAAAACCAATGTTTTGACTAACTTGTATGATGATTGGGCAAAAATTGTGACTTCTAGAGTGTTAACGTGGTTTCTATATAGCCAAAATAGGAAAAACTGCGAGTATACACATATTGAGAAAAATGCCCCGCCCACTGGCGGCCATGTTTTTTCACCGATCTCCACCATTTTGGAACTCGTCCGAGGCATCAATTGAACCAATGTTTTGACCAACTTTCATGATGATTGGGCAACAATTATGACTTCTAGAGTGTTTACAAAGTTTCTCTATAGCCAAATAAGGAAAACTGCCCCGCCCACTGGCGGCCATGTTTTTCAACGGATCGGAACCACTTTTGAACTCAACCAAGATATCATTAAGACAAACATTTTGACAAAGTTACATGAAGATTGGGCATGAAATGTGTCTTCTACAGTGTTTAAAAGGCTTTTCTCTTTTTTTGACCTAGTGACCTATTTTTCGACCAGGCACAACCCAATTTCGAACTCGGCCGAGATTTCATTGGGACAAAGCTTCTGACTAAGTTTCATGAAGATGGGACAAAATGTGGCCTCTAGAGTGTTTACCAGCAAATGTTAACGGACGGACGGACATAGGACGGACATACGACGGACAAAGACCGGTCACAAAAGCTCACCTGAGCAATCAGGTGAGCTAAACAGTAAAATCGTTTTATTAGAACATAATTCTGTGTGAGCGTTCTTACGATCTCTCCAAAAGACACCAAGTTACTGTTATAGGCCCAGGAAACGGACTCTAGAGCATTGCAAATAAGTCAATAAGTACTTTCAATGCAATAAAGTTAAAATTAATGGGTTAAAACTAAAACTAATACAGACTTTATATAAATATACTGCACATTCCATAAAACACCCTATAGTTGGTTGGTCACTAGGAGACATATTCATGATCTTTAACACATGGGCCATGATGGCCCAGATCATAGGGCTCACATGAGTTTAAGGAACACCAATTGTCAAGACTTGTCCCGGTGCCATAATGTCTGACCCCAATTGACCCATATGAAAATATAACCTTGATAATGCCAAGATTAAACATGCTGGGTTTTTTTAACAATGAGTTGGACAAATTTTCTTCACTCTCAATGGCAGTTCTGGCCCTTGATGATATAAAACATCCTTTGAAGTTTCAAAAGGATAGTACTGTATATGTAAACAAACAAGAAATGTGTTTGTCGGAATCACTATGCCCCCTTCTGCGCCGCTTTGATTTTTTTTACTTTTGACCTTGAAGGATGACCTTGACCTTTCACCACTCAAAATGTGCAGCGCCATGAGATACACATGCATGCCAAATATAAAGTTGCTATCTTCAATATTTCAAAAGTTATGGCAAAATGTTTAAGATTTTCATTTTTTTCTCAAATTCAAGGGGAGATAATTCTGGACTTATAACTCCGATATTGCTCATTTTCAATAGGGTTTGACTCATCATTCAGATAAAGACACTGTGCAAGTCGGGAAATGATTGGATGAAAACTGTGGACTTTATTGCGTAAACAAGCCTTATTTCACAATTTTCTCAAATTAATCACTTGATCATTTTAACTATACATTTGAAGGTTAACAAAAATTGGGGGGGGGGAAGAATATGAAATCTAGGGGAAAATTTACCTGCTGAGCGGAAAATAAGTCCGAGAGGAAAGGGCCATTTTGCGGCGGTAAAGAAGGGAAAAGAACATGGTATCAATAAAGTTAACAAATAAATCTTCTTATAGTTTAATGTCAATTTTAGATTAGTTTACCATAAACGGCGTTTGAAGTGACAAGTGATGTTGCAACCTTCCCTACAGAAAAATAGTCATATAATTCATTTGAAGTCAGATCGAAAAAGAAACAAGAGCACCGCATAACGGGTGCCAACGCTCGGCTGCGGGTGCATTTTTTAATAAATGCAAGCTTGTAAGCATTTTTTAGAGGTCACAAGTGACCTTGACCTTTGACCTAGTGACTCAAATATGGATGTGGCGTGTAGAACTCATAAAAGTGCATCTACATATGAAGTTTCAAAGTTGTAGGTGGAAGCACTTTGATTTTAGAGACAAATCAAGTCAAGGTTTTAGCACGACGCAGACGGCGGACGAAGAGCTTGCTATGACAGTATTTCGGGTTTCTCCTTTAGGTTACAATATACTAAATCTTTTTGGAGTGCAATGCTATACTCTTTAAAAACCTAAACATTATTTATAAGGAGACACAATTCTCTGTGTGGTCACTTGCCATGACTTTATTTTAGAATGTTTCTGTGTGCATGTGGTAGGGAAAGCATTGATGTTTAACAGAAATTCACTCATTTGCTTGAATGTTGGAGACTACATGATACTTTGACAGATGGCGGGAAACCCTCATCCACTGGAACGAACCCGGTAAATTGATTGCTGTAAAACAGTGACCGCTGATTCGCATCGTGTTCTTTCTTGCATAACGCATGACCCCCCTTTTTGATTGTCAAAATCATTGCGGCATGGAATGCTCTTTAAGAAAAGGTATGGTTTTGGGGGTCTCTATGCGCAAAAGTTTGACTTTAATTTTTGTTAGAGTTATTGCTTTTAAATTGAATTTGTGTAGGAGGCTTAAATTATCTTTTCTATTAATGATTTGGAAAAAAAACACATCTCGACCTACGCTTTAAGACACACTCTTTATTAATTTGAATAGGGTTGTTTTCATTTTTTTTCCAAATCATTAATATAAAAGATAATTTAAGCTTCATTTTGGGAAAACAGGGCTTATTGCATATGCATTGTCATCCTAGTACCAGAGACTCTCATTAAACGAAAAAACACCATAACATCAGAAAGTTTCATCCTTGTTTCGGATCTGAGACTATTCACACGCCTTTACGAACCAGTGTTTCGGATCTGCGACTATTCACACGCCTTTACGAACCAGTGTTTTAAAAGATCCACTGACAAGCTTTAACTAAGTACACGTATTTATTAAGTGTTTGCCCAACACATTGGCTTCATTTGTATAAACGCTGTTTCAGAGTTTTATTATAAGAAAAAAATCTTGTCGATGGGAGACTATCATCGGGCGCTAGTAAAGATTGTAGCTGTAATATCAATATGGAACAGTGTTCACAAAGTATAAAGTGAGTCGCGTTCTTGAGAATACAGGGCTTATTGCATGTGCGTAAAGTGTCGTCCCAGATTAGCCTGTCCGCACAGGCTAATCAGGGATGGCAACTTCCGCCTTAATTTGATATTTGCTCAGAAGATACTTCATTTAAACGAAAAATGTCATAAAAGCGGAAAGTGTCGTCCCTGATTAGCCTGATTAGCACAAGCTAATCTGGGATGAAACGTTATGCACATGCATCAAGCCCAGTTTTCTCAGACCGCTGCTCATATAAGGGTACTTTTGATAAAGGCACTGTAGTGTCGTAAATTGAATTGTTCTATTTGTACAGTCCTGAGTTCGAATTCCATCGGATCCGAGTATGGAGAATAGGAACAACTTATCTGCGCACTGATCCCAAAAGTAGGTCAAGACAAAACGGTCTTGGTCGTTTTGGTAAAACACTACACTCCCACCTGCTTTACTAAGAAAGAACTTAATTATGGGAGAGAACAAACAAGGACTTATTCGATATTAGGTATACATCAAGGTGCAGCCAGGTAATTCCTATATTTACTGAATTAACAGATATTAAAACAGGTACATTATGCATGATCCTAAAAGGAACATTGAAGATGACCTCTACTCAATGACTTCTGAGGAGGAACACAAAAACAAAAGGGTAAAGTGATCGTGAGTCGGACAGTGTTTTCAGTTTCCAACGATATGAGCTATATCTAGAACCGTCAGGACTGTTTCTCCTTACTGGTACCCAGCATATTATTCCCGCTACGCATTTCAACTGTTTTTGCAGGCAAAACGGTTTACATTTTGCCAATATGTGTATACAGCTACTCCAGTTCGATTGTGATTCGGACAGTTATGATATTGAGTTGGACAGTGAGAGATGTCATTGTAAATCATTAAATGACCATCTATTATATAGTTTAATACTATTTTAAGTCAATAATGCAAATAAAAAGTTGTTATATTATTGCTTTTCAATGTTTGGTCTATATTGAAATGAATTAATCTAATATAATATGCAAAATTACTTATATACTTAAGTTATCGACCAGTGGTTGCTACACCCGCTTCTAAGCTCGGCGACCTGGGTTCGATCTCTGCTCCTTATGCATACAAGTTCGATTGGTGGTCGCCATACTAGACCAGCGAGGGTTTGCTAAATTTATTTTCACACTATTCATGAGTATCAGGTTAATATTGGGTAACTATGTACATGTAGTTACGAATGCCTTGCTAAATGTACAACTTATGTTTGCATCTGTGGATATAAATCTCTATGAAGCCCATCAGGTAATGAAAACAAGTTGATGATTGCAGATTTGTGTTTTCAAGCTAAAGACAAATACAATGTACAGCATAATTTCTAATTCGTATTTATGCGTAATCCAGTAAAAAAAACACACTCAAACGTGTGTACGCGACTTTTTTCCTTTTGGTGCATTACATGTCATGGCCGTGTGCCTGTTTGCTGCAGGTGCCTCAGGGCTTTGCAAGGAGAACTCTGGGTTCCGAGCTTTTAGCTTTCTCCACCACATATCCGAACGCCTGTCACGCTTAAACGATGCGCCTTTCTGATCGGCAAAAATCCCCACGTACCGCAAAATGTTACCGTTAGTAAACCCAAGACCCCTGGCTGCTTGTATAGTGGCGATCTCAATAAGAGCCTTTTCATCAGTTGAGGACATTTTGGACTTTTTACCCCAGGTAGCGCCGTGCTTTACCTTGCCAGTCACGCTATCAGACTGTACAGGGCTTTTCATCGTTATATAACAGGGGCCGAAATTCGGCCCCTTCCCTAATCGAGGAATTTCCCAAATAGTAAAAAAAATTGTTTTTTACTTAGACATATTGGGCATCTCCCATATTGAAAGCAATGAGCTCTAATATTTTTAAGAATGCACCACAATGTGTCTTTTAATACTTCTGCACAATGAAAAGACCCTGTTTCAAAAACTTTAAAAAACACGGTAATCCCAAAATGAGCAGTTATCGCGCATGGAATTCCCATTTTGAAAGGCCCCTGGCCTCTTCCCAATTTCCTGATGAAAAGCCCTGTCAGACAAAGACGATTTGGGAACATTATATTCCTTTGCAGCGCGGCGAACAGAAATTCCGTTATTAACGACGGTAACGGCACTGGCCTTGTCTTTCGGATCCCAATTATATGGAGCCACTGAAATATAAAAAAATAAACCGATACGTTTTAAAAACATTTATTTTATTTATTGACAAATATAAACAAACATATTAATGGATTAAACATTGAAAATAAGAAACTGTCAACTGTAGCTGCACTGTCAAATTTCACAGAATGTTAATAGATTGTATAGATGAAGGAACTCTTTAATATCTCAGCAATGGAGTCTGCATCTGTTGTGCAGCAACGGAAGCCGATTCTTCAAATTTGCATCTGCCCCGCAGCTTTGAAAACTTTTCTGGGGAAATTTTGGCTCGAAGGTAAAACGGCCCTTTTGCAAAATTCAAGACAGTCTTGAGATTTAGGTCATTTTCACGGCGAAGATAGCTGCAATCGCATTACAGTCCTTTCGGTTACCAGATTCATGACGGCAATAATGCAATGGACCGACTTCGAGCTGCTTCGCACCTGTATGGTGCATACCGATAACATAAACATTTCGGATTAATCACGTTCTTCAAAGAAAAAAAAATGCATGGTGCTCATTCAAAGGTTTCATACAAACAGCAATTTAACTTAAAAACACATGTAAATAAGCTCGCAAACGAACAATGGGCACAATTTTCATTTATAGAGACAAACACTACATGAATCATTATATATAATGCGGTAGGGAAATTTATATGGACATATTTATACTGAATTTAGTCATGCATATAATTCTCCCGAGATAGAATGTTTCTTTCAATGCAACATGAAAACATAATATGTTACGCATTTATACAAAACATTCATACTGGTTAATAGAATCAAAGTGAAACTCAAGCTTGATATGGTCAATATAAACCATTTCAGGTTTTGTACTGTCGTATGACTTTGACAACTTTGTCGCCAAGCCAGTGACTACTAAGAAAGGTATAATGAGTCGTACTATCTATAGGTAATAAGTACTGATACACATAATAAGGTTACAGTATGTTAGTTGTTAACACGTGCTCTGTAATGAACGCAGAAGGGAGTTGAACATCAAAGTTTGCTTTTAAATTGTGAATGCAATAGCAAACTAAAATTAATTTCAATAATATACCTTGTGGTATTAACAAATAATCGAAATACGCAATCGAAGTGTGTGAAGATTAAAATTATACATCCGTTATACAAACAAAAAGATATGTAATAAATATCATATTCATGTTATGATAACACTTTTATAAGATGTCCTAAAGGTTTCAATAACATAGATTTAGTTGAATTATTACTCCCTGAATTTGATCCTGGTCTTATGAAGAATTAGTTGTTGGCTATGAGACTCATGTACAAAGCTTCGCCCCTTAGCTGCAACTGCTCATATCTAGGTGAAGGAACTGCAAAAATATATGTACATAGGACATATAAGACATACTCGGTCTTATGCAAAAGTCCAAGAGCGAAATGAAACCGTCTTCACAACTGTGCTCGAAATAAAATAAACCGACTGCATGTAAATTAATTGGCGTTGAATGTAAATGAAGTAATCACATTTACATTAATATACAACAAGTTGATGTTCACATTTTGAACAGGTGTATAATGATGTATATTGATATATGAGGCTAGCTTGTGCATGAGAGCACTTAAATAAGTTGAATTATTTAAAACACCACATGTCGAGTATTGTTACGAGCTGTAACGCACATAATGCATGTTATTTATTCGAATGACACATTCCTCATCATTATATACATGTCTGCTATCGTTGAATGCATCATTAGTTAACGCATTTACATACTTGCACATGTGCATAATAGCTAATTAAGTTAATTATTGAAATTAAAGTAAAATAAATATTAATGCAAGTAATACGTATTCGACTTCTGAACGTATCAATTTTTTGTATCAATTAAATAACATTTTATTAAAATAAAATTTTAAAGTCACAGCGCACCAATTACTTAACATTATTTTAATTATGAGGAAACTATATATGCCAAAATGTGCCTACAACGGCCTACCTTCGAAGCTGGTTTTGTCCTTCAACTGTATTGATATCTGTGAAAGTTAAACATAAAGAAAATTGATGTTAGTTTTAATTAAAAAAGGTCATTGTTAAACTGTACCCGTATACTTTATATCAATTTTTGTTCAATCTTAAATGTCATCGATTAATTAAAAAATGCAATTTATTAAAAAATAATCATGTATCATGCTGTTGATGCTATGACAAAATCCAATACACCAGACACGTGACCTTTCTACGCCTCAAACATACCTGATTCAATGTTGGTGTTGGATACATGCCTTCTGGGTCTCCTACCTGTCATATGAAGTCGCACAATAAAGTATAGCTCAAAAGATGTGTAGTCGTTGTGTAAACGTTGTATAAAACATGAGACGTTTTCAATGTAAAACATAAATATTTAAAGGCTGCTGGTACGTATTAGGTCATAAAACGCTACGCACATGGCCGAGTATATCTTACCGAATATGTATTTTTAAATAAGATGTTATGTGCAATGACAATGACCATTGCAATTTTGGAAAATAAATTGAATCGGAAATGTGTGCATGTTCTTACTTGCTTTCAATCGAACAACGATGTACGTTGCTCCAATGCCGATGATGATGCACACAATGGAACAGGCTGCTATACCGATAATAATGTACGTTTCCAAGCGACTGATATCTCGATGTGACACTGAAATAATAATGTTACACAATAATCCCTGTCATTATCATTACAACCAAACATTTATAATGATTTATGTGATGTTAAACAAACATCACTGAATGTGTTAACATGAAACAAACTGTTTTTAAGACATATACAATGCATGTGTATATGTTTGTTTGTTTTTTGTTCTGTTTGTGTAAGAATGCATACCAACAACAAATAAAACAGAATCAATTGTATAGTTTTATAATAAAACAACCCAATATTGATACTTAAATTGTTTAGCATATGTGTAACGGACACTTTCGATGTAAAATCAGGTTTATGCCACGATGATACCACGTTTTTGTAAAATACAAATAGCTTAGCGCATTTATATTACTAAGAGTATGTAATAACAATAAAAGAATAAAAAAATGTTACCACCAGGTGTATCAGAGTCGACCTCACTCTGTTCAGTAGTTGTATCAGACGATGTGTTTGAAACCGATGTAATTGTTACACTTTCGTTTAACGCGGGGGAGATCGAAAAGTCTTTTGTGGTGTAAAACGCCTTCGATGAGTTGATATTCGAGTCTGGTAAATTTATTCTGTTCATTGCTGTGTCTGTAATTAAATTGTATCTTCTATAGTTGTTCTTCAACTCATAAAGTAAATACATAAATAATATGTACACGCTGTTTTTTGGAACGCAATTGGAAATGCGTTTTTACAGAGGGGGTAATCACTTATATGGTCAAGATGGCGACGTCCACGCCGAGCCAGTTATTTTTTGCCGTTGTATACCCTTTGTTTCTTTTGTTTAATTATAAAATGACGCTAACTTTCCTGCTATATCAGTAAACATGTGATTTTCGCTTATTTCGTATTAAAATTCGCTTGATATCTCGACTTTACCTCCCGAAAATTGTCTTATCGGTGCTTTAATTTGGTCATCCCGTTAAGAAATATCGCAGCGAGTTAACTCGAGATAAAGAGCGAATATCAACACGAAATAAACGCTAGCATCTTTCTTGCTGATATGGCTGGAAAGTGAGCGGCATTTCAACAATAAATACAAGTAAAAAAGGGTACAACACGGCGAAAATTACCTGCCTCAGCATGAACGTCGCCATCTTGACTGTCACCTGATAACCCCCTCTGTTTCATAACAACAATACAAAGACGATGCCTAAATACGTTGTTCAAGTACCTTACTTGTTTTTATTTATAAAGGGAACAACATACATAATTAAAAGTTTTAAGAAAAAGCAATGACGTAAACAACAATTCAGTTTTAAGTTTGTTTGGCAAGTAAAAGTAATTAATAAAACATTGCGTACTCTGCTACTGATGAGATAATTACGGCGTACTTGTTGTACCTAAAGAAGCTGATAACTCTTTACTATCGTGTCAGATCGGCAACACTTTTGGCAAGACAGTTATCACTTAAACATGTGTATTATCTGGATGATCTTTTAATGAAAATACGTTTAAACTACGGCAACATAGCCGCAATCATTTACGTGGTTGCTAGACTTTGACATCATTGTGTAGGATTATTCACATTCTGTATGATGCTCTTACTCTCAAATATGTATAGGTATAGAGAACAAACCATTCAATTAAGAATATATTCAACTTATGTGGTATATTGTCGTTTTAACAATTCATAATTGGTTCAAGTTGTCGTGATGTACACTAGTTAAGATGTTCAGCATTTCTATGAAAGTTAACTGCATGTCAGTTTTACCGCCTTTTCTTCTTATTGAAATTTACGCTTAATTCGTATGACAGCTAAGGACTTTAAGAGTCAAGTAATAAGCGTTTTATTCATTTAAATGTTCGTTAAGTTTCCAAATTGACAATTTTAACATGCTGGTTAAATGAATGATAACTGTTAAACCGGTAAGCGTTTGGTTACTGTTGGTTTTGTCTTGCTTATAAATGCGTTACACGTAAATGCATTTAAAATATGCAACCACACCTGCCTATATTAAACACATACTAAAACAAGTGACTTGAAATTCAAGGCATTAAGAATAGAAAATTAATAACGATTAAAAATTGTTAACAAATATGTTTTGCTGTTTAAGCTTATCTATTGAATGTCTTAATCATCATTTTGCGGTAGCTGAAATATTAATTGTGATAAAGAAAATAAGAGTAATGTTCTGTAAGCATTATTTCAATTTAAGTGCTCTGATGTGTTTTCCGCGCACATTTTATTCAAAACATGTAATTTTACCTTTAACAAGCAATGTAACGATGTTACTTTGCGCCGCGGCTTCTCCAACAAACATCATTTCACAGATCCACTGTGTTCCATTGTTTTCCCTACTCACATTGTAGAGAGTGATGGTGAAAACGTTATTCTCAGAGCATTGGTACCCATACAGTTTTTTGTAGTGAACAAACTCCGTGCATATTGATCCACGAGGTTTCGTCAATTGAAGTCTCGTTATGCGATGGTTTTTCCCAATTGGTATCTCACTCCATACACAAATTGTGTCTTTGTCTACGGGCTTTCCTTTATAGGAACAGGTCAATGTGAGGTTCGACCTTTCTTTAACAACGACGGAACCTTCTGGGGATATTGCTGGTTGCGTGCTTGTCAACACTAAAAAATTCACATCAGACAATTAAGAAGAAGAAATATTTGTTCCCAATACGAGGAAAAAAAATATCTGCCCTTTACAACGTTTGTAAATTAAATATAAATGTTTATCTAAGAAAACAGCCATATATTGTCAGAAGTAGAAAAAGTAGAAGTAGTTGTAGCAGTAGAAATATTAAAAGTAGAAGTAGCGGCGGAGGTAGAGATGGTGTTGTTGGTGGTGGTGTCTGCTGTTTTTTTGTTGGTGGTGGTGTCTGCTGTGGTGGCAGTGGTGATAGCGGTGGTGGTGGCGGCGATGTCGATGCCACTTCGTTGGCAGTTGACGGCGGTGGCCTCGGCGGGCAGTGGTGGTAGTAAGAGTATTTGAGCATTTGAGAAATGTATTTTAGAATTTGAGATTGTATTTTAAGAGAAATTAAAAAGTATATGGTACGATCGCAAGATCTAGACAGAAAATGGCAATGTTCAATTGAATTTTCATTTTAACATGATTGTGTATCTTATCGTTATGAGTCATAAAGAGACTATTGAAGGAGTTTTTTCTTTTCGCTTCAATGTTTTACATTTTAGCAGAATAAATATAAATTAGTCACATACTGTCTGGAACAGGATATATTAGAATATTCAAATAAAACAATTATATAATATCTTGCAGGTTATATTTTGGTTACGTAAGAAAAAAAAAATTGCAATCATGAACGACGATTTGTTGGAAGGAACTATAGCAAAGTTCAAACCAAATAAAAGATCTTTAGTAATTTAAACAAACTCTTCTTCTCATGTCATTTTACACTGATAGAGTACATGTGTAAAAAGGCTCTTATTCTAGCTTCTTTCTGTCATAATTATTCATCTAGATTGATTCGGTACATGTTAACTAATGCTATTTCCGCTCCAGCCTGATGGCTGCAGCATAACGGTTTTCGTTAATAAAAGCAGAGGTGTATGTAAGACCTAGGATAACATGTACCAATTGGAAATTAAATAAGTTTAAAGACTTTAATGTTGTTTTATGTATGTTTGAAATAATAACTTTCTAAGATCGAACTTTTTCTGAAGAATAAATTCGTGATGAAAGAAGCTGTGTTTTTTTTGTCGAATTATTCCTGGCGGTCTTTATGAGGTCAGGTGTTATACTGTTAAGTTCGGGTTCAGACAAATTATATGTAAGGCATGTACAAAGATAAAAAGATGTTTAAAACCTTTATTTACTAGCGCGATTGAAAGTTTTGTAACACAATATTGATTTTAATTCAAAACAATAACCATCTATATAATGATAATGTAACACAGCATGTTAAACAATCATTTATATATAATCTTGACTTTTGGCTAAAACCATTTCAGTTAATCAATCGATATACAAATATAAATAAGCATTGCAATTAATATTTAAGATTCCGTGCAATCATTCTGAATACCGGGCATGGTGACAACTGGCATTCAATAAAAAAAGACAAGTAAAAGGCGATGACAGTTTAATGGCGAGGGAAAAAGGTAAACAAAAGATTATTACCTATACCGCGAATGAAAACAATCCAAATAAAAGTGGACATATTCAGATTTACACCGGCGTTAATGATGACATTGATTACGTTCAGTAATAAATTAATGGTGTTTGAAACCGAAATATATCATCCATCATCAAATGAAACAATTATATGCAAATCATTAGTAATAACTACGTGATATGCATGATTCATTACGGAAATATATTGTCAAAACAGAAACTACACTTGAAGACAAAGTGGTATTTTCCGATGACACTGGTAATACTTTCAGGTTGCTTTGTAATAAAACCACAGCCTTGTATGTATAAACGATACAAATATACCACTGCAACAGCAGAGAGAAGCTCTTTTGTGCAGCATTACAGCTTTAAAGTGTCTTGTTCATAAATTGACGCATTGAAAATTTTTCATTTTACTATAAAATCGTACTCCCTGAGCCCTGTCTTAAGAAACATCGTTTCAAAGATTTATGTTATCAGGGGGAGAGCGTCTCGAGGGGTATGAGCTGTAAGACCACGTTGATAATCAACGCGCTGAAGGCACTGCAGTTGTTCGCTCTTTGAACATATTTAATATTACATACTGTCACAGGTCATGAAGTTCGACTTTTTAACGTAGGTCAATTGAACGGCCAATAAAAATTTACTTTTCATTGTCAAAAAACATTAAGGAAAAAAATGACATTGATTTACAATCACTCATCATTTTATACTGGATTCAAACAAAACCCACTTAATATGATAACAAATATGAAAAAAGAAATTCAACGTTTATCTAAGTTGGCGCAAAGGAAAAGTCTGTGAGTCTAACATAGAATGAACCACAACATAATTATAATAATAAATGTGTTGGTACATGTATCAACGAGCATTGAACAGGGGGTGGATCGTACGCAAGTAACTGGCGTGGCGTAAGTGAGAGAAATAGTAACTGTTGTTCAAAATGGCGGTTAACGAATTATTTTTGAATGTTTTCGTCGGGATTTTTGAAAGGTTTGTACATTTACCATACGTATTCGACATTATACTTACGCGCAGGATGATCTACTGATATCCAGTTAACGTTGGTATAAATCCTGTTGATTTATTATCAATATTTAAAAAGTTTTCGAAGATTTAATACGCAAGTGCAGCGTTGTTTACGATTGACACGGTTCATTGTATGTGCATTTTAGACTATATATACGGTTTTCATAGCAGTTTGCATGGAACGGTTGACTCAAGAACCATCATAGTTTACCTTGCATGCGAACCAGGATGCTTTTAACAGGCAATCGCTATATATGCAACAAAATTCGAAAATTGACCCAATTTCCATAACTGTTGAGCACAGTAACCCACTTTCAGTAACTGGTATTTTTGCACAAGTAACACAGATATTGACCAGATACACAATTATGGACAGACGGTGTAAAACTGTATGCCTCCCTTCGCGAGAATTATAAAACAGTATTTAAATTGTATTGTGGTTTTCGGATTTCTCTTTATGCTACAAACATTAATGTTTCAGAAACCATGAGTTTGACGTAAGGACTCCGTACAAAAAAAGTAGGGAACGATCAGCAACCGCAGCGGAGTTCCGAAAAGCGTTCAGTCCATTCGGGAACACTACAACGTTAATGAAGCAAAACTACTGCATTCTTTAAGACTTGGCATTACGT
Source organism: Dreissena polymorpha (assembly GCF_020536995.1). Taxonomy (NCBI): domain Eukaryota; kingdom Metazoa; phylum Mollusca; class Bivalvia; order Myida; family Dreissenidae; genus Dreissena; species Dreissena polymorpha. The sequence continues at coordinate 57,898,589 of NC_068361.1, forward strand.
CTAATGATTTAAACGAACTCAAGATAGAAAACGAACACGGTGGTTTTTATAATACATGATTTAAAGTGACTTTGACATTTAAAAGGGATTCATATTGACAATGTTTTTTTTAATCATAAATTAATGATACGATGTACGCAAATAATAAGTAATGCAACAGAGATCATTTCATGTAAGCAGTATTCGAACATAAAATTACGAAATTATTTTAAAATATGATTTGTACCCTTTTTCTGAATTGTAAACATTGTATATAACCGCACTAAATTTATAAATCATTGTCTTGTAAAATAGGGATGTATGTATTTGTTATGGTACTGTCAAATGTCATGTAAGAAATATTAATATTTTTTTTTTTGTTGTTAGTTGACTAGATGCCAAAGGTTTAAACACGAGTGCTAAGATCAAGTGATTTTATAACACTACAACTATACGTATTGCATGAAAATGGCAATATTGTTATTTATCGTTATGCACGGATCAGAGTGTGTATTTAACTGGTTAACCACCATGAACAATCCCGGATGCGGACCTGAAGCATACCAATTTATATTTTATTCTTAAATTGGAAAAATGCTTATTATGCTAAGACGAGTTAGGACATGTATTTGGTATTCATTACAAAATCAGTGTCATGACAATATGAGCTGATAAAAATCATAAGTATTGGTATTTCCTTATTAAGAAAGTATATTGTATGCCTTATATTGTTATATCTATGAACACACTTTAGATGTCCAAGATGTCAGAATATTGATCAGTACGATATTTCAAGTAACTAATACTTGTTTGGCACAGTAAAAGTTGTTTAACCCGTTCTGCGACTTTGTGGTTTACATGAATGCATGACTATGTATAATACACAACACATTAGCTGTTCCATGATCATAAGACATAATACAATTTACTAGATTTACTCTGTTACGTTTATTAACAATTAATAATGATTCAAAATGAATTCAAATTATTGTAAATTGACTAGAAACATGTATACACACACGTTGTTACTATTTAAGAATGTAAAACAATAATGAAACATAAAAACACATAACAATTTGTAATGAGAATCAAGACGGTTAAGGGGGGGGGTATTTATCACAAGAAAATGTAGTACACTCGGACTCCATGCCAACTTTAAACGACTTGAAAATTATATTATACGTTATTATAGTTTATGTCACTTGTATTTAACTTAACTAACACTATTCGTGCCTGTAAAAATATTATTGATCAACAAAAATCCATACTATAAAAAACAATGGCATAAATTAAAATAAAACTATTTTCAAATATATTAACAATGTACGTATATGTAAACCGAAATTCAAACACAATGTATACATCTTTTGTATTATCAATGTGTCCTTGTGTTAAAATCACAGAAATAAAACAAAATCACATAATAATAATTATAATAAGTATATTTCATATTAAAACCTTCGTGCCATTAAACCTTCAAAATATCTTGTTCCTAATTAAGGATAGTTGGTCAAACACATTGGCGTGAACGGGAAAGATACCGACATGTCAACAGACATTAGACCGACGATAAAGCTCAAATTAATTGGAATTTCGTCAATTAAACTAAAACCAACACAGTACTCAACTTTATTACAAACAATTCAAACAATAAAATAGTAAGAGTGGTATAGTGGCAAACGTTGTTGTTTTACAACAAAGGGTGTTGTAATTACTCTTAATATATTCCCACAACACATTCCTTTATATGAGTTTTAAAGCATGCTTCCATTTAAACATTTGTTCCACAGACGTGGCAAGACACTTTCGGAGTATCGTGTTTATTCATATGCTGTTTCAACAGCCTTCGTGTCTTAAACGTTTTGGTGCATGTTGCACGTGTAACCTATCCTTCTCCATGGTCCGGAAGGCTGCATGTGTGCATTCCAAGAATCAATGGGTTTTGTACGACTTCGAACATATTTCACAGGTGTATATTTTTTCATCAGAATGTGTACTTAAATGTTGACTGACATGGCTTCGCACACATTTTACACGAATACTTCGTTGCATTGCCTAGATGAAGCTCATATTCATGCTTGTTTAACCAATACGTCGTACTGAACACCTTTCCACACTGACTACAAACTGTTTGACTATCGATATGGGAAACGGTTTGACGCTGCAGTGATTTTTTACCATCAAATGGATTCCACGCCTTGGGAAATTGCACACGTAGGTGGATCCACTTTGAAGCTGCATGTGACGCTTTAAAGAGTATGCGCACGATAAAGCAACACCGCACTCTTCGCATGAAGGTCGTCTTCGTTTTACGATGACATCTGAAATAAGACATGAAATAATTTGCCTAATACTAGTGTTCTGCAGGGAAATTAATGTATAGCATTTAACCATGAAATTAATAACAAAATTGTGATGCCTGTTGTTTACATTAATATCACTCTGTTGAAAGAGAATTAATTTCACCATGCTCTTTGTTTATATTGCAGCTAATTAATTTCCTGAATAGATGTTTGACATTTAAAAAGCTGTTAGAATAACTTTGATAGATTCGCAGTTTTAGTTGAATTTTGGTTTTATAGAGAAGGACTCTGCATACATGGGAATATTTTAAAGAAACAATAGAAACAATAGAAAATAGATGTTTAAATGCTTTATATGAAAAGTAAAGTATATTGTGAAATATTTAAATAACTACAGCAGTAAGCTCCAAGTCTAACCACACAGTAAGCTCCAAGTCTGACCACACAGCAAGCTCCAAGTCTGACCAAGTTCATGAATAAACCCATGAAGCCGGTAGTAAATCGGATTCCGCATTAGGCGATGATATGTGGAAACAACTTCAACGAGTAAAGATCCCTGTGTTCACTGGTGACAAGACAAAGTACCCTGCATGGAAGATAGCTTTTCAAGCATGTATTGACGAATCGCCAAGTACCCCACAGTACAAACTTCTGCAATTACGTCAGTACCTAGGTGGCAAGGCGCTACCTTCTATTGAAAATCTGGGACGTTCGAAAGAGGCATATACTGCTGCAAAGAAAAGGCTTGACAGGAAATATGGTGGTACCAAAAGAGTAGTAAACCAATTCTTAGATGAGTTAGAGAATTTCCACCCGTTAAAGAATGAATCGCCTTAAGAACTTGAAAAATTTGCTGATTTACTTGACATTGCAGTTATTAACTTTAAGGAAGTAAACCATCTTCATGATCTTGAAGGAGGATCATTATACCACCGTTTGTTAAAGAAACTGCCACAAACCATGTTAACACGCTATAAGAGAAAACTCTATGACAAATCGTTACCAGACTCTGTTGAAACATTGAGAACGATTGTGAATAAAGAGACGGAATATGCAGTCCATGCAAATGAGACTATTTATGGTTTGAAACACCACGAAAACCCGCGAATGAAACCCTAAAAGACCTTCTTCCTAAAAACAGACGCAAGGAAAAACAATCTGTTAAATGTCAAATTTGCAGAGAAAATCACAATGCATGGGAATGCATGAAATTTAAGGCTATGAATGTAGAAGAACGATGGAAACAAGCAAAAGGTGCTGGACTTTGCTACAAATGCCTTAAAGGTATTCATATGGGGAAAGAATGTAGATCAAAGGGACAGTGTGAAATAAATAGTTGCACAAAGACACACAACAGACTATTACATAGAGATGGTTTGAATGTTAGTGTTAAAGCATTTCACCAAGTACCACAAGAAGATGTCTCGAAGACATATAGTGCTCATCATAGATCAAATATTGCTCGGAGAACCATTCCGGTAGTAGTATCAGCAGGCAATCGTGAATTAGTCATCAATGAATTGTTAGATGACGGGAGCACAACGTCTTATCTAAATGAAGATGTTGCATGTGAATTACAACTCCAAGGTGAAAGAAAAAACATAGAAGTTAGTGTGATGAATGTAAAATCAGATAGATTCAGCACTAGGAATGTCATGTTCAAACTCCAGAGCTTAAATAGAAAATATGAACTTTCAATGGAAGCACAAACAACAAGAAATGTAACTGGGAAACTTCAAACAGTGAATTGGAAAATAATGAAAGAGCAGTGGCCACATCTTAAAGACATACCATATCCAAGTACTGGTAGAAAGAAGAAGAATGATTTACTAATAGGTCTTGACTATGCGCACCTTCATAGGTCACTTGGAGAGATAGTAGGTGGTGATGGTGAACCAGCGGCTAGATTGACACTGCTTGGATGGACATGTGTTGGGCCAATAAATAGAGAGAATAATCATCCCAGCACTAACATGTTTGTGTTCCATGCTAATAATACATTGGAGACTTCATTGAAACAGTTTTGGGAAGTTGAAAGTAAAACGGAATGTAACCAAATGTCACTAGAAGACAAGCAAGTGCAGGTTAAAATAGAAAACAGTATTGAACACAAAGACAATAGATACATAGTTCCATTGCCATGGAAATCAGATAAAGAAACATTACCTGACAACAATAGTAGTGCTTTAAAAAGACTATATGGCACTTAGAAAAAATTGAAGAAATCTCCTGAATTGAAGCGGGAGTATAGTAATATTATAAGGAAATATGAAGAGAAAGGCTTTATTAAGAAGGTTGAAAGAAAAGACAATGAAAAAGGATGGTATTTGCCACATTTTGCTGTAGTGAGGCCATAAAAAGATACAACAAAATTTCGCATTGTGTTTGATGCATCATCCAAACATGAAGGCACAAGTTTGAATGAGTACCTAAGAACAGGTCCAAACTTGCAAAGAGAACTGTTTGATTTGTTGCTAAGGTTCAGAAGAAATCAGATCGCAGATCGGAGATGTATTTGAAAGTGGGCCTGGCAAGTGAGGATCAAAAATACGAAAGATTCCTATGGAGAGAATCACCAGAAAGCCCCATCGAAACATTTGAATTCACACGTTTAGTGTTCGGAGTTAACTCATAACCATATCTAGCCCAGTATGTATCTCAGCATAATGCTGTGCTGCATGCTGACATATATCCGATGGCGGCTGAGACAATTCTGAAGTCTACTTACATGGACGATAGCATGGATTCTACGAAAAACGTGACAGAGGGAATAGAACTATGTAGACAATTGAGAGAGCTGTGGCAGAAAGCTGATATGCATGCTAGAAAGTGGATTTCAAATTCACTAGAAGTGTTAGAAACAATACCAGAAGAAGATAGAGCAACAGAAATAGATTTAGGAACAGAAAATCTGCCAACAACTAAAGCTCTTGGAATATCCTGGCAAGCAAAACATGATGAATTTATATTTAAAGGCGGTGACGAAATGACCATGCCAGATGAAATCACAAAGAGAAATGTATTGAAGACTGTTTGTAGGATAGTTGATCCTTAAGGTTTTTTAGCGTCATATGTAGTGCGAGGGAAACAAATCATACAAGACATCTGGTTAAGTGAGGTTGACTGGGATGAAAATGTGAGAGAAGCAGAGAAGTTGAATTTTGAAAGGTGGTTCGATGAGCTTAAACATTTAGATAAGATCAAGATTTCACGTTGTCTCAAAAACGAAAATAATGAAACACGCCTGAAGTCAATGTCAATTCATACATTTGTACATGCGTCATCAATTGCATATGGAGCAGTAACATATTTGAGATGTGAGTATGAAAAATGAGGATGTGACTGTACGCTTTGTAGCTGAAAAACGTCGTGTTACTCCCACAGAATCTACTAGTATCCCAAGACTTGAACTACTTGCAGCAAAACTTGGTTTAAAACTGACATCAAGGATTTGCAAAACTCTTGAAATAGAAATCGAACAAGTAACATTATGATCGGACAGCATGAATGACATATATTGAATACGAAATAACAGCAGACAAGTCAAAACATTTGTTGCACACAGAATTGGTGAAATTCACAGAGTAACAAATCCAAGTCAATTGAGATATGTTCCAACAAACGCAAACCCAGCAGACTATGTGTCAAGAGGTTTACCTGTTAACAGTCTTGCTGTTGCGAACAATTGGTGGGAAGGCCCCAGCTTCCTAAAAGAAAGTGAAAACGAATGGCCAACGAGTAACATTGATGTGGGTAATGATGGAAAACTTGAAATGCGAAAAACAGCACAAACAAATTTGCGTACATTTTATGTGTCACAGGAAGAGTGGAGATTTAGCACGGAAAGATATTCAAACTGGACAAAACTTGTTAGAATTCGAGCATGGGTCATTCGATTTGTTGAAAACTGCAAAATGAAGAAAGAAGATCGAGTCCGTGGGCCATTGAATGTAGTTGAAATTGAAGAAAGCAAGACTTTAATGATCAAAGAGACACAGAGAAGATATTTTGCAGAAGAGAATGATAAATTTAGTAAGAATCAGAAAGTAGGAATTTCCAGCAAACTGATCAAACTGAATCCACGATTAGACACTGAAGGGGTGATAAGAAGTGACAGTCGACTAAAGTACTCTGAATTTCTTCCATATGAAACAAAATATCCTGTGTAACTACCCAGAAAGAGTCCAGTTACAGAGTTAATTGTGAAAGATGCCCATGAAAAGAACAATCATAGCGGAACAAACCAAACACTCTCTGATCAGTCAGTGAAATACTGGATTGTAGCTGCTATAGAACAAATAAAAGACTGGGAAAGCTATTGTTCTGAATGCAAACGAAGGAAAGGCCATCCAAAGGATCAAATCATGGTACCTCTACCAAAAGTGAGAACAAGAGTAACCATGCGTGCATTTAGTAATGTCTCAATAGACTTTGGTGGTCCTTACATTACAATCCAGGGAAGGGGAACAAGACGAGCAGAGAGATACCTCTGTCTATTTACATGCTTATCAACACGGGCAGTGCACCTAGAAATAGCCTTTGGTCTCGACACTAACGTATTCTCGAATGCATTCTACAGAATGGTGAATAGGAGAGGTTAACCAGTTTCAGAGTATTCTGACAATGGCACTAACTTTGTCGGGGCAGATAAAGAACTAAGAGAACAAGTGCAGAATGTAAACAAAGACAAAAACAAAGAAAGTGTTTTTTACCGAGGAATACAGTGGTTTTCAACCCTCCTGCGGCGCCACACTGGGGTGGCGTATATGAAATTATGATTAAATCAGCAAACGAGCAATATCAGCAATCTAGACCTCAGCTGATATATCTGATGAAGAGCTAATCACAGCTGGTACTGGAGCTAAAAGTTTAATTAATTCTCGTCCACTAACGTACCAGTCTGCAAATGTTGATGATTGCACACCGCTTACTCGAAACCATTTCCTGTTTGGAAAAGTTGGAGGCCAGTTTGCTCCAGACTCAGTTGACAACACAGATTATAGCCCAATTAAACGCTGGAGACGTGTACAAGAACTCGTGAAACACTTCTGGAAACGTTGGTTGCGAGAGTTTCGGTCAATGCTTGCTGGCAGAAAGAAGTGGTTTCAACAAAACAGAGACTTTAGGATACGAGGCGTTGTTCTTGTTGTCGATCCTGAGCAGCCTAGAGGTCGACGGCCGCTTGGTAGAATAGTGGAGAATTTCCCAGGAGCTGATGGTCATGTTCGCACTGTCAGTGTTCGTATTTGACAATCAGTTTTGAAGAGATCAGTTACAAGACTTTGTTTAATTGTGCCAGACGAAGGAGATTAGAGCATGAACTCAGCTTCAAGACCAAGTGCAAGTGTAAATAAGCTAGTTGAATGTTGGTTGTTGTGTTAAGTGGCATAATAATCCACAAATTAACCACAGTAACTATTACTGTTATGTGTAAAAAGTTTTATATGCAGATTTTGCAATTTGACTCAGAGCGCATAATAATAACTGTGTATCCATATCTATGGGAAGACAAACATAGTGAACATTTTGTGAAACTGAAGAGCTTGAAAGTTTGCTTTATGTCGTGTAATTTCATTTTAGTTTAATATACATTGTATGACATTTTGATGATAGAGAATGTATATTATTTGTTTCTTTATTACAAACTTTCATCATATATATGCATGTGAAATGTTATAGTTTTGTTTATAAAAATAATGCGATTGTGTGTAGTTGAGAATTTGGAGATTAAAGTGTCTCGTTTGTATTGTAGTATGATATTACAGTAAATAATAGTTAGTATAGTTATAGTAACGCTTCCACTGAATCTAGATAAGCAAATAGTACAAAAGATATGTCATACTGTTAACATTTGATAGAATACAGTATAAGTCATACTTTCGGCATTTGATAGAATATAGTATATGGCATTCTTTTGAAATTTGTTCAGTTAGCATAAGCAGTTAGAATACATCTGGTATACTTGATATTTTGATAAACTAAAATTTATCAAGGTAGGAGAGAATGTTCTGCAGGGAAATTAATAACAACATTGTGATGCCTGTTGTTTACATTAACATCACTCTGTTGAAAGAAAATTAATTTCACCATGCCCTTTGTTTATATTGCAGCTAATTAATTTCCTGAATAGATGTTTGACATTTAAAAAGCTGTTTGAATAACTTTGATAGATTAGCAGTTTTAGTTGAGTTTGGTTTTATAGAGAAAGAACATACATGGGAATATTTTATAGAAACAATAGAAAATAGATGTTTAAATGCTTTATATGAAAAATAAAGTATATTGTGAAATATTTAAATAACAACAGTGTAATAGAAGTATAATATAGTTAAAAGTGAAATTGTGTGTTTGTCTTTTATTCCTGAGGTTGATTAATTAAAATAGATCCAATAGAACAACTAGTATGATTAAAAGCTCACCGATTTCGAAAATGACTTTGTTAGACTGCGTTGATTACACATTCGATGATTCTACCTATATTTGTCCATGAACAATAAGTGTATCTTATATGTGTGTAGTATTAGAGGTAATAAAAATTGCACTATATGAATTCATATTGTATAATTGCAAGGTTTTAACCCTTTCACGGCGGCATTGAGGGTACATTGGCTTTTTTATTTTGAAATATTTTCAAATCTTCAAAAGTGGTGTTCTTGCAAAATTCTCACACATTTAAGAGATTCTAGTTCTCATGTCTTACTAATGATAATTTTATGCATCAGCAATATTTTAAAAAGAAAAGTGATATATGCATTGAAATCAGTTTGCTATAGGAAAACACGTTAACCGTTTAGACGAATGCGGTATATTTTTTCTATTTTTTTGGACTATAGTGAATACTTACGCACGGAGGTGTGTATAAATGTGTAAAAATGCGAAGACATTTTCTAATTTAAATACGTAAAATCAATATGTGCGCAAGTAAAAGCAATACGAGTGCACGAGAAAGCAATTCATGCGCATGTGATAAATATATCAATGAAAGGGTAAAACGTGCGCACGCAGAACGTTAAACATGCGCACATAAACATCAATACGTGCGCACATACATGTTTTTCGTGCGCAAATGAAAGCAATACGTCAGCACGTGTATTTGAAAATATATTGTCCTTTTTTTCTATGCCCCGTACAATGTATTATGACTCAAAAAATTATAGTCACACATCACCTATAAGAAAAGCAAATCTAAACATTCGCATTTTTGTTTTGTTTTCCTTTTTTATCGGTTTCTCTGACTTTTGCATAAATACCAGTTACTTAAAGTGGGGTTACTGTGCTCAACAGTTATGAAAATGGGGGTTAATTTTCGAATTTTGATGCATATATAGCGATGCCTGTTGGAAGCATCCTGGCGCTCATGAAAGGTAAACTATGATGACTTTTGAGCCCACCTTTGCATGAAAACTGCTGAGGAAACCTCATATATGGCCTAAAATTGCACATACATTGAAGCGTGTAAATCGTAAACAAAGAAACACTTGCGTATAAAGTCTTTAATAACTTTTTTAATACTGATAATGCATCATTTGCATGTACTGACAGTAACGTGTAACTCCTCTACTCTCCCACCTGTCACCAAAATTATTATGAACGTACCATCTGCAGCAATGTCGTAAATTAAGTATTTTTCTATAGTTTACTGGGTCAATACTTTCTTTTCGTGTGTATTTATTCCGATTTGAAAATTTTATCATAAAATACTACATGCACTGAATAGCACGTTTATATTCAGTTACAGCACCTGGTTTGTTGCTAAACGCACGCTTTTCATGCGTGCAACTTGACAGACGACAGCAACAATTTTGTTCTCTCTTATAAACACGTTGTTGTAGGTGCGTACGAAGGGAATCAGCAAATATGAAAACATGGCTATACAAAAGCGAAATATAGATGTACTGAAATTAAATTGCTAGTGCGTAGATTCTGTAAAGGTTATTGTTGTCATAACTTACTCGCCAAAATGATTCAATTGCTCACCATTTGCTTGTAACTGTTCATAAGTAACTATTGTTTACAGTTAAAATGTGTGAGGTTGGTGCCCAACATTGTCTTTAATGTACTGTATTGATTACCGTTTTGTATTACATAAATGGTAAAACTATTTTTGATATCTTGACGCATCTGTGTCAGCACACATGTTGTTGTTGTTGTTCAGAGTTTAGTTACAGGTCCTGTGTGCCACTTCACGAGGTCATTCAGGCTAGACCTGCCCCTTTGATCTTTCAGGGGAAAATATTTATTTTTTAGCCAAAGTAGGTCAAATTTACCCCGTCAACCCGGGTATTCGCCAAAAAAAATCTTTTTTTTGGGGGGAGGGGAGTTCGGTGCACCCTGGCCAATGAGACCTTAATATGCCCTGGAGTCAGCACGCATGACTCTTTTATGTGGCTTAAATATTCGATCCGTTCATCATGCTATCTCTTATCAGTGGATTATCTATTAACCCCGGGGGACATATGGCGATAAGGCGTTGAAAAAGATACATAGTGCTCCTCCAAAGTGTGTGTGTAATTCAGAAGATTATTTACAAGTCATCGCTGAGTCTTCACGACTACATTGTGTGCAGACTTGCCCGTTATCTTACAGGATTTTTTTTAAATTTTGAGCAAACGTGGGTCACATTTACCTCGGCTGGCCGGGTATTCGCCAACGAAAAAATTTGTTATCTATATAGACCACGATGGCATACGAGACCTTAATGTAAACTGGTAGCTAGACAATTAAAAGACAAGTCATGCCCGATTTCCCTTTAAAGGACAAGGACATGGCTACCCCGCCAAGGGAGTGCTGACAATTAAAAAAGACCTTACCTCTCCTCATGGATGCGCCGCTTTTATGGCATCTCTAGTCGCCACAAGCCGTCAACCCGAACCCCAGAACGGTGTCCCCAGCACGCTGAGCATACTGTGTAGCTTCGTCGTGGGACACTTCCATTATCTTCATAGAGCCACCCCTCGAAATCCTGGCCTGTATCTCTTCCCAAAGTCCGCCTTGTCCGTCCTCTACGCTGCCACCTCCGCGATCCTTCCAACTTCTGGTAGTCAGCGGGAGAGGACCTCCGGGTCGAAGGATCACGATATACCCCCCCCCCCTCCCCGATCGCGACGTGCACGCTCCAGCTGCTGACCGAACACTGTTAAACTAATGAATACTATATCATTTATAGAGTTACATTGATTTTTTGACTATCGCCATTTTCTTTGACATTTTCAACTTTAATCGCAAGCTGACAGATTCAATTGCCATTGGCGATTTTGTCGATCGGAAACGCTAAAACATAATATCGTGACTTTGAAATAAAGTTTAAAAAAAATACGCTTTGAATAATGAAATTAAAAAAAGTTTTAAAATGTCGTTGATGCTTTTTGTCACTTTGTGTTATTAATTGCACGTGTATTCAAACCACACGTAAATGTTTGTAAATAAAAATTATAACACAGGAGATCACATCATGTGTGTACTCAATTTGCTTCTTATGAGTTTATTTCTTTCACCATCAAAATATGGTATTCAAATATTCTTTATTAGCATGCAGTTTTCTTTCGACGTGCAGTTTTTTTTCCACACATTCAAATCAGTGTGGCGCGTTGGTTAGCGTAGCTAAAGCCCTGTCTTAAAAATGTCTGCGCAGTTGCGCAAGATTTCATGGTGTCATTATGTACTTGCTGACCTACTGCGAAATGCGCAGGCTGGACCATAGCTTCGCTAGCCGCATAAGGCATTAGACCCATTTGCGTATGACGCGTATCTATAAAATATGATTGTTTCTTATAAATGGAACATCGGAGCATAATACTTTTCGATAGAAAATTGAAGTCAACCTGTTTTTTAAGCGAACTGGCAAATTTTGGTAGCATTTCAGTCTTCAAAGAACGACTTTCATACCGACTGAATAGTACGGCAAACATTTTTGGTTGGATAATTAAACGATTTTCGTCGTATAATATTTTTCGGTAGTTTTTGTTTCTCATCTTGAAATCAATACTGTGTGATCAACGTGTATCGATAGCCCCATTGCGTCTTCCCCCGACGATTTAGTACCGAGTCAGAATGCAAAGTATTATTTACACATATATCGCACACAATATTATCGAAAATGAACAACCCAATCAGTTTTGATGTTTTCTGTTGAGTTTTAGCGAACGTTGATAAATTATTTCTGATTGTCTTACATTTTTCCAATGAACTGCTTTTTAAATATAATAATAAAACAATTTCATCTAGAAGTCCTTCTGCAGAATTCCCAGCCTTATCAGATCCCCAACTCCCCGATGTACTACCAGAAATAAGACAAGCGCTATCCAAGTGGTTACGCAAGAGGCGCACGAGTTTATTGCAATCTCGTCAGCATTCGTTTTATTTCCACTGATCTATTAATAGCCTTAGATTTGAAATGTTTGTATGTACGATTAAAATTATTGCATTTAACTCAATATTCATATTATGTTTCCATTTGTAAATGATTGTAGTTTAAAGGGGCCTTTTCACAGATTTTGGCATGTTTTGAAGTTTGTTATTAAATGCTTTATATTGATATATGTTAACATTGGGTCTAAAAATCTCCAGTAAAAAAAAACAAGAATACAAATAAAGAATTCAAAAAAGTAACCCTCAACGGGGCTCGAACCACTGACCCCCCCTGAAGCCATGGAGCAAAAGTCTACCGCTCTATCCACTAGACCATCCGCTCTCATGCCATGTCCGGCGTATTTTTTACGTTATATATGCAATCCTCGTAGTATCAAAAAATACAACGACAACAACAGAATTCTCTAAAGTTTTCAATCGTTTCGCGTTGCAACGCTTTATAATGTTCAGGTTTTTAAATCGTCAAAAGATGCACATAATGGATATTTTAGAGCATGGTAAATGTTCAGTATTACTGTTTCCTCACAAATATTATAACTTCAAGGAAAATTTGCGAATCTGAAACAATTTTTTTTCAATTTTGTCAATTTACCAAAGCGTGAAAAGGCCCCTTTAAGAACTGAAACAACGCCGCGAATTATTCTCGGCGCGTATGCAGGCAGTGATAAGGTTTTCGGTAATAATCAAAAGTGGATTGCAAAACGGGCTCTTATCCTTAGTTGTGCGCAAGCGAACAACTAAAAACGAGAAAGGATATGTTTAGCGAGGAAAGATATATCGCCAACAGAAAGGAGTATTGGAAAGGTTGATACCATCAGATTGTCTGAAAGAGCGCGATATGAAGCAGGAAACAGAACGATTGAAAGCTAAAATAGACGATCAGTCAGTTGTCGACACAAAACAAAGCTATTGCGTCAGAATTAGGATGAGATAGGCGAGATTTCAGTCCCAGTTCGCTGTTGACAAAACAAACCAACAAAACATGCCAACAAGAATTAAGCTCTGAAGCGATATCAGTTTGAAAAAGACCATGCGCTCCGCAGTCGGAGACAAATGCCCATTCCCGTCAAAACAACAACAACAACACAGGGCCTTGAAACAGTATTTTATGCAAAAACTGACCATACGACTTAATCTCATCATATGAGTTTGAATTAGGCACTTAAAAAGTTGTTAGTTGACACATAATTATGCACTTCTGTAACATCACCGTTATAGTAAATAATTTGATAATATTATGGTATTGTAACACGGGATCATTTACTGTCCATGGCCAATGCAAATGTGAAGTATGGAGCCAATTTGTCAATTCGTTGACGAGTTATTGAGCGGAACCAATTTCCACACTTATTGTGACAGTGACCTTCACCTTCGATCTAGTGACCCCGATTTCAATAGGGGTCATCGTATGTCCAAGGCCAACGCGCATGTGAAATATCAAGCCATTTGTCAATTCGTTGGCGACTTATTGATCAGAAACGATGTTCACCCTTGTTTCGACAGTGACCTTGACATTTGACCCAGTAACTTCAATTTCAATAGGGGTCATCTACTGTCCATGGACAATGCACATGTGAAGTATCAAACTAATCAATCGATTCGTTTATGAGTTATTGATCGGAAACGATTTCCACACTTAGTGTGACAGTGACCTTTGACCTTGTGAATCCAATTTCAAAAAGGGTCATCTACTGTCCAAGGCCAATGCATATGTGAAGTATCGTTGACGAGTTATTGATCGAAAACGAACTGTCTACCGAGGGACAGACCCACCGACCGACATCCAGCAAAACAATATACCCCTCGATTCTTCGAAGGGGGGAAATAAAAAGTACAGAGGAAAGCATTGGGAGGGAAATACACGCCATGGTAAACTGTCCTCAAAGACAATGTCCTTTGCCCAAGCTGATAGATCAGACCTACGTAGGCATGTCAGTCCTTTAATTTGCTAAAAAGTAAGAAATGTAAAACATGGACACAAGCCTTAACAATTGGTGTTCGATTAATATAAAAATCTGTTATTGCTGACAGAATCACACACGGACGGAGGATAATATGTAAACGAATTAGCCCCAAACTTTTTAAAACAGAACTGGAGATCATCAAAAAAGTGAGGAAGCATTCTCCAGATGCCCTTTGTCATAATGCAAAGGAAGGTGATACAAACTGTGAACCCTAGGGCTCGGTTAATTTTTACCACAGGGAAATGTTTTTAAACACTTTGAATAGGACCATTATATGATGTTATATATCAAATAGAACACATTGGTTTCGGACAATTATAAGAATATAATATTTATTTAGTGTGACACCTTGGTGTGACCAGTTGTAACTCTAGAGAAATAATTTGAAAAAACAAACACTTTGTAGTGGACCACAATATGATGTTGCATACAAATATATACATACATACAGTAAATACCCACTGTTTACATTGTTTCTTGAGTGATTTGAATCATAATAATGCGGTACTTTACTCTATTTTCTCATACTTGAAGTTCGACATTGAGACTACAGACTATGAAATATCATTACTGCATTTATTTTCAAAGAGAGTGATACAACTATGCAACATATGAAAAAACTGTACGTCAGTACACAATTCATTCACTAAAATGTATTGCTGTTGAAAAACTGAATCATATCTGTTAACAAATTCATTCACAAATCAGCTCTTTACTATGAAAAATGCATGAAACCAACAAAGAATTGAATGATTAACATCAGAATGCTTTTAACACTTCCAGTTTTTTCAAGAAACAGCACTTATTTGATTTAAAACTTTAAGCTCCTATGTAATCAATACACTATGAACGTTTACAAGTGCTTTGTGCAAGTAAGATACTTGTAAACAGATTTTTTTTAGTGATGAAAACGTACTTAAATTAAGTTACTATCAAAATTATAACATTTTGAATATTTTATAATAGTTGTTATTACAAGGCACCAAATATAACAAGAATATTGCAAAGCAATTAAAGTCCCCTAACGGTAAAACTCCACCATTTTCATCAATATTTCTAGTCTATTTGTTGCAATAGCAACCAGAATTCTTGACGTAGGAACAAATAAAATGACGTGCAAATCTCCATATTACCATCAATCCATGTTTCAAGTTTAATGAAACAAAGGCTGTTTGTAAAACATGCATGCACCCCATATGGGCTGTCAATTGTAGTGGCAGCCATTGTGTGAATACGTTTTTTGTCGCAGTGACCTTGACCTTTGACCTACCTGAAAATCAATAGGGGTCATCTGCCAGTCATGATCAATGTACCTATGAAGTTTCATGATCCTAGGCCTAATTATCAGGAAAACATTTTAAAGTATTGAGTCACTGTGACCTTGACCTTTGACCTAGTGACCTATAAATTAATAGGGGTCATCTGCCAGTCATGATCAATGTACCTATAAAGTTTCCTGATCCTAGACGTAAGCATACTTGAGTTATCATCCGGAAACCATTTTACTATTTCGAGTCACTGTGACCTTGACCTTTAACCTAGTGACCTGAAAATCAATAGGGGTCATCCGCCAGTCATGATCAATGTTCCTATGATGTTTTATGATCCTAAGCTTAAGCATTCTTGAGTTATCATCCGGACACCATTTTACTGTTTAGAGTCACTGTGACCTTGACCTTTGACCTAGTGACCTGAAAATCAATAGGGGTCATCTGCCAGTCATGATCAATGCACCTATGAAGTTTAATGATCATAGGCGTAAGCATTTTTGAGTTATCGTCCGGAAACCATTTTACTGTTTCGAGTCACTGTGACCTTGACCTTTGACCTAGTGACCTGAAAGTATGTAGGGGTCATCTGCCAGTCATGATTGATGTACCTATGAAGTTTCATGATCCTAGATTTAAGCATTCTTGAGTTATCATCCGGAAACCATTTTACTGTTTCGAGTCACTGTGACCTTGACCTTTGACATAGTGACCTGAAAATCAATAGGGGTCATTTGCCAATCAAGATCAATGTACCTATGAAGTTTCATGATCCTAGGCATAAGCATTTTTGAGTTATCATCCGGAAACCATTTTACTATTTCGAGTCACTGTGACCTTGACCTTTGACCTAGTGACCTGAAAATCAATAGGGGTCATCTGCCAGTCATGGTCAATGTACCTATGAAGTTTCATGATCCTAGGCCAAAGCATTCTTGAGTTATCATCCGGAAACCATCTGGTGGACGGACAGACCAACGACCGACGTGCAAAACAATATACCCCCACTTCCTCGAAAGGGGGCATAAACATATGAAGAACTTTAAAAGTTATAGCGGGATCCACCATTTTCAGCAATATTTCTAGACTATTTGTTGCCATAGCAACTAGAATTCTTGATGTAGGAACAAAATGAAATGACGTGCATAATCTCCATATTGCCATTTGTCCATGTTTCAAGTTTCATGAACATATATGAAGAACTTTAAAGTTAACGCAGGATCCAGAAAAGTGTGACAGACAGACATACTCACAGACACACAGAGCACAAACCATAAGTCCCCTCCGGTTTCACAGGTAGGGGACTAAAACAAGAGGGCCTGAAAGGCCAAAAGTCGCTCACCTGAGATAACAAGATATTATTGGGACAACGTTTCTGACCAAGTTTAACGAAGATTGGAAAATAAATGTGGCCTCTAGAGTGTTAACAAGGATTTACTATAGCCATATAAGGTAAAATGCCCCGCCCCCTGGCAGCCATGTTTTTCAACCAACCGGCATCATTTTTGAACTCTTCCAAGATATTATCGAGATGAATCTTCTGAAGTTTCATGAAGATCGAACAGTAAATGTGGCCTCTAGAGTGTTAACAAAATTTTACTATAGCCATATAAGGAAAAATGTCCCGCCCATTGGAAGCCTTTTTTTCAAGCAAACATAATAATTTTCGAACTCATCCAAGATATCATTGAGACCAATCTTCTGACCAAACTTCATGAAGATTGGACAATAAATGTGACCTCTAGAGTGTTAACAAGGTTTTACTATAGCTATATATAGCAATATAAGGAACAATGACCCGCCCCTGGTGGCCATGTTTTTAAAGCAACCAAAACCATTTTCGAACTCATCCAAGATACATATCTTCTGACCAAGTTTCATGTTGATTGGAAAATAAATGTGACCTCTAGAGTGTTAACAAGGTTTTACTATAGCCATATAAGGAAAATAGCCCCACCCTTGTGGTGGCCATGTTTTTCAACCAACCAGCATCATTTTTTAACTCGTCCAAGATATTATTGGGATG
Organism: Dreissena polymorpha; assembly: GCF_020536995.1. Taxonomy (NCBI): domain Eukaryota; kingdom Metazoa; phylum Mollusca; class Bivalvia; order Myida; family Dreissenidae; genus Dreissena; species Dreissena polymorpha. The sequence continues at coordinate 57,916,497 of NC_068361.1, forward strand.
AATCTTCTGACTGAGTTTCATGAAGATCGGACTATAAATGTGGCCTCTAGAGTGTTAACAAGGTTTTACTATAGCCTTATATAGCCATATAAGGAAAATTGCCCCGCCTCTTGGCAGCCATGGTTTTCAAGCAAAGGTTACCATTTTTGAACTCATCAAAGATATCAGTGGGACAAATCTTCTGAGCAAGTTTCATGAAGATCGGAAAAAAATGTGGCCTCTAGAGTGTTAACAAGGTTTTACTATAGCCATATAAGGAAAAATGCCCCGCCCCCTGGCGGCCATGTTTTTCAACCAACTGGCATCATTTTCGAACTCGTCCAAGATATTATTGGGATAAATCTTCTGACCAAGTTTCATGATGATCAGCCAATAAATGTGGCCTCTAGAGTGTTAACAAGATTTTACTATAGCCATATATAGCCATATAAGGAAAAATGCCCCGCCCCTTGGCAGCCATGTTTTTCAAGCAAACGTTACCATGTTGGAACTCATCCAAGATATCATTAAAACCAATATTATGATTAAATTTCATGAAGATTGGACAATAAATGTGGCCTCTAGAGAGGGAACAAGGCAAATGTTGACGTTGCACAACGCACAACGGACGACGGACAAAAGGCGATCACAAAAGCTCACAAATTGCTTGCCCCCCTTTTGGTCGTTTTTTTTCTCTGGATCGGTTTACTTTTCAAACCTGCCTTTACTACCATTTGAGCAAACTTTTTTAGCAAGTTTTATGATGATTGGGAAAAGGCAATTTTTTGGACGTCTATAGTGGTCAATATTCATCATTAAAGCAATATTGAGAAAACTGCCTACACCCCTAGCAGCAAAAATTGTAAACTCTAAGACAATATGCTTACACCGAGCTGAGAAAACAGTCTTTAATGATAACCTAATGTCCTTAGAAAATTCCACAGTGACTAAATTAAAAAAAATGATCTCTTGAGTGTTCAAAAGTTTTCAATAAGCAATATAAGGAAAACGTCCCTGAACTTTTTGGCCATGTTCTTTAACTGATTGGAAGAATTGTCAAACTCAACTGCTACTAGAACAACAGTCTTATGTAAGCTTTATTACTATTACACATGTAGAGTGACCTCAATCTTGTCCTTTACTTCTATCTATTGATGTGTTTTTTAACCAATGCAACCCAGTTTTAAATTTAGCTGACATTTAATTGAAATAAATGTGCTGACTAGATTTCATAAAAATGGGCAATAGTTGTGGCCTCTTATGTGTATATGTTGTAAATATTGACAATGCATAACAAATGGCACATGACGCATGACAAGAGATCAACAAGTTGATAAGACAAACCTACTAGGAATGATGTGCTCAGGTGAGCTAAAATGTCATTTTTAATGAGAAAATTAAAATTCAGCCTTAATAAACTGATATTTCATTTGTACATGTTAATCTTAAAATGTCCACATAGTGGCGAATACTACATTATTGATACAGATATGTAATATACATTACTAAAAGCTCAAAAAGATAAATGCAGAAAGCAAAGTAAAATTATCATCAAAAGTACACACTGTACAACAATCGCCACAATGTATTACTAAAATTCACAATTAACTTTATGACCTTGATTCAATAAAATAGGAATGTTATTTTTAAACGATATGTGCTCTAAGTAAGGTAACATTAATGAATAAATCATACTGTTTGTACTGCATTTATCGTTGACTTAGCTTACAAATACATATAGCATTATTTTATTTATGAAACAAACAAGATGTGTTTGTGAAACACAATGTCCCCCTATATGACGTTTGACCTTGTAGGATGACCTTGACCCTTCACCACTCAAAATGTGCAGCTCCTTGAGATACACATGCATTTCAAATATAAAATTGCTAGCTTCAATATTGCAGAAGTGACATTACATGGGCAATTTTGACCCATACATTTGACCTTGAAGGATGATCTTGACCTTTCACCACTCAAAATGTGCAGCTCTATGAGATACACATGCATGCCAAATATCAAGTTGCTATCTTCAATATTGCAAAAGTATTCATAAAATTAGCGATTTGGGCCACATATATTTGACCTCTGACCTTGACCTTTCACCACTCAAAATGTGCAGCTCCATGAGATACACATGCATGCCAAATATCAAATTGCTATCTTCAATATTGCAAAAGTACTCATAAAATGAGCGATTTTGGCCACATATATTTGACATCTGACCTTGAAGGATGACCTTGACCTTTCACCACTCAAAATGTGCAGCTCCATGTGATACACATGCATGCCAAATATCAAGTTGCTATCTTGAATATTGAAATACTGCTAAAGTGTACATTAAATGAGCGATTTTGACCCATATATTTGACCTTTGACCTAGAAGGATGACCTTGACCTTTCACCACTCAAAATGTGCAGCTCTATGAGATACATATGCATGTCAAATATCAAGTTGCTATCTTCAATAATGCAAAAGTTATTGCAAATGTTAAAGTTGGCGCAAACCAACCAACCAACCAACAGACCAACCAACAGACAGGGCAAAAACAATATGTCCCCCACTACTATAGTGGGGGACATAAAAAATATCATGCAATTTGATGCAACCTGTCCGTCATTGCCAGTGCAAACCATAAATACTGAACATCAGATCAAAATACTATATTATGGACCAAAGGTTATACAATACAGCAGCATATATTAGTTGTAAAAATGTAATGTAAAAAAGAGTGTCATGGTGGCCAGCAGGCGCTTATCTGAGTTGAAGGCATGTTAATATTTGAAAACTTGACATTGTGCAGAAGTGTTCCAGCACATTTGCCCTGTGAAATTGATATTGTTATTCTAGCAATGTTTCATCAATATTGAGTCATAAATGAGGCTACTGGAGTGGCAAAATGGTTTTCCTAAGATCTAACCCGGTTACCTTATTTTTAGAGGCAAATGCCCATATTGGATCTAGCTTCATAGAGATTTAGTCATAAACTTTGCCTTTACAGTGGCAATATGTTTTACTTTGAAGATTTAACAAGAAGACGTTTTTTTGAGATGCACATGACCAAGATTTGAATCTGCCTAGATGTTGCTATGGTCATAACCATTATGAAAAAGTTTATCAAAATTTAGCAATAAATATGACTTCTAGCCTGGTATAATTTTTTTTCTAAGATTACACATAGTTACCTGGTTATTGAACACATTTGACTGGTATTCTAATTTTCCCAGGTATTTTAAAGACAAACATTCTGAACAAGTTTTATCAACATTGATTCATAAATAGTGCTCAAAGAGTGGTTAAAATGTTTTTCAAAATTTGACATGGTGACTTAGTTTTGTGACGCACAAGGCCCAGATTTCAGTATACAATGTAGTATACATATTGTCAAGAAAAATATTCTGACCAGGTGTCGTGAAGACTGAGTCATAAATGTGGCTTTTAGATCGTTTTTTTTCTCAAATCCAAACTTCATGTAGTGCCCATCTTTTGTACGCACCTGACCAAGATGAAAACTTGCAATATACATTGTCAAACATGTTGATAACATTTTTTCAAGAGCATAAAATTGATGGCATTGACCAGTGCATAACAATCAGAAGCTGGAAAAAAGGGTGATCACAATAGCTCACCTTGAGAATTTTGTAGTCAGGAGAGCTAAGAGCATTTTACAACATATGAATGATACTTGTCAAGTGAAGTCAGATTTTGTCTTTGGCGAGGATATGTATTAAAGCTCTTGGAAAATGTAAACAATGTGTAAATGATTATCCTATAAGCATATGAATACAAATATGTTCAATTTTAAAATGTTAACTCGAATGTAAAAACGTGTTTAAAATCAAATGCACACATATCTTGGTATGTAGTTTTGGGCAACATGCATCTTTGTATAGCCCTGTCTATTATCACATAATATTTTTCAAAATTGATGAAATTTCATAAGTTTCAACATGGCTGCACAACCGAGTTAATTTTATAAACATAGAAAAAGTAACAAATAAATTCTACTTCAACAAACTATACTATACATAGCATACAGTGAACACAGCCAAAAACATTACAATATGTCTCTAGTGCTAACAGTGTTGTTTGATATTAGAAAAAGTTGGCCAAAATTCTATTAAATCACCACTTTTAATTTAAATACCAGGTATACCATTTAGATTTGTTATCATCTTCTTGCAGCTATCAAACTATTTGCATACTTTTCATAATGGTTTAATCTTAATCTAAAAAAAGTTAATTTGCTTGTCAAAGTCTTAAGAACGAAATAAGTAATTGCATATTGACTAGATACTGGGAGACAAGTTTTCATAATAAAAAATTATCTATGAAGTACAATGCTGTATAAACACAATTCACAAAATATTTTTATAAAAACACTTAGCACAGTTATAAAGTAGCATGCGTGTACATCAAGTCATGTAATAAAAATGGTAACTGGTAGGTATACATTAAGTTCCCTGTTTGGTTAAAAGCACTCTGTAAAATATATAATTTGATAAAGATCTGGCAATTATTATGGCAAATATGGCTAGCTAGTTTAAAATTGACTACAAAATAGTAAATAAATTCATAAAAAAGATAAATATAAATTGATTAAAAGGGACAATGGAATTCATTAAAAATTAGTATTCATTAGTAAATTCAAGCAGGAATTTACATGTTTGATCCGCTTTCAAATAAAAATGACAGTGCAAATGACTTTTTGTGTGGGAGTAAGTAACAAAATCAGATGAAGACTAGTTTGGACATGTGTTTTTTTAAAACACTTCAGAAATTACTTGAACACACACAGCACCAATTTTTGTATTTTTATGCTAAAAACTTATTGGCAAGTATATAAGAAAACTTCTTATTGTTGTATATGTTAGATAACAAATAAAATTAATGCCAATGCTCATGAATTTGCTAGGTTTATATTGATAAGCTATCATGCAACATTTACTGAAGTACAGTCTTACAAGAATACAGTGAACACATCAAATTAAGTATCAATTGCACAAGTGCCCTGATGGTACAGCGCTCTTTATGGAATCTTAATAAATAAATATCAACAAATAAAGCTTGTAACAAATAATGCCAATATTAAAGGACTAAAATTAACAATACTGATGCTTTTAAGTACTGACATGTGAATGAAACAGAGCATTTATTGACTTTAAAAAACTTTTAAATAAAGCAGACATACATAACATATGGATACATTGGCAAACAGTAACATTGGCAAACAGTAATATGATAAATATCAAAAACAGGGACATCGATGTAATCTCTTGTCAACTAGTTTTATACTGTCTGGCAATAGTGTAAAACTGTTAAACAGCTTTGGATTTTATGTTCAGTAATGTGGAAATCTTAGTTAATTGTACAATTACAAAATGATAAGTCGCATACAAATGGAATTCAAGGATTTGTCATCAAGCACTCTACCAACTGAGCTAGCTGGCCTATGATGTCAGTCATCTTTTATAATGATCCTAAATACATCTTTTTAAAATTGAATATCTGTAGAAGGTTCTGATGAATACATGAATATATCTCAACTACAACAAGAGTGCCAAACAGTCACAAGATACGCCCGTTTGAAGGTTTTGCACAACCTGATCACTTTACCATTTGAGTTTGAAAATTAAGCAACACATAACTTAACGATTTAAGTGACACCAAGCTTAATCCTTGAGATGCACCACGTGACCCCCTGACCTAGTTATTTTTTACCTGGCATGACCCATATTTAAAATTGACCTAGATATCATCTAGACACAACTTCTAACCAAATTTGGTGAAGATCGGATGAAAACTACTTCAATAAGAGAGCAGACACTATGCTAAATGCTGGAAATGCACTAGGTGACCTCATGACCTTGTAATTGATCCGTAATGACCCATATTTGAAATTGACCTAGATATCATTTAGACACAACTTCTGACCAAATTTGGTGAAGATCCGAAGAAAACTACTTCAATTAGAGAGTGGACACCATGCTAAAAATGAACCGAGTGACCCGTGACATAGTTTCTGACCTGGCATGACCCATATTTGTACTTGACCTAGATATCATCTAAACACAACTTTTGACCCTATTTGGTGAAGATCGGATGAAAACTACTTCAATTAAAGAGCTGACACCATGCTAAATGCTTGAAATGCACTAAGTGACCCCTGACCTAGTTTTTTTTACCCGGCAAAACCTATATTTAAAATTGACCTAGACATCATTTAGACACAACTTCTGACCAAAGTTGGTGAAGATAGGATGAAAACTACTTCAATTAGAGAGCCAACACCATGCTAAATCCTTGAAATGCACTTAGTGACCCCATTACCTAGTTTTTGACCCGGCATGACCCATATTTGTACTTGACCTAGATATCATCTAGACACAAAAGGTGAAGATCTGATGAAAACTACTTCAATTAGAGAGCTGACACCATGCTAAATGCTTGAAATGCAATAAGTGACCTAGTTTTTGACCCGACATGACCCATATTTAAACTTGACCTGAATATCATTTAGACACAACTTCTGACCAAATTTGGTGAAGATCGGATGAAACCTACTTCAATTAGAGAGCTGACACCATGCTAAATGCTTGAAATGCAATAAGTGACCTAGTTTTTGACCCGGCATGACCCATATTTAAACTTGACCTGAATATCATTTAGACACAACTTCTGACCAAATTTGGTGAAGATCGGATGAAACCTACTTCAATTAGAGAGCGGACACCATGCTCATTCCTTGAAATGCACCAAGTGACCCTGTGTCCTAGTTTTTGACCCGGCATGACCCATATTCGAACCTGACCTAGATATTGTCTAGATACAACTTCTGACCACGTTTGGTGAAAATCGAATGAAAACTATTTGAAGATGAGAGCGGACACTGCTGTGGACGCCGTCGCCCGCCCGCCAAAGGTGAAACTATAATACATCCCGTTTTCAACGGGCATATAAAAAAGGCTATAGATTTACTGCTGACTAGAATACAAGTCAAAGTTATCAATATTGGCCAGTGAGTTTATACCAGTTGCAAAACACATGATGTAAACAAACTTACACATATACTTAAACCTACATTTTTGAACAACAAAAATGGTATCATTCTTCTATACCATATTGCAGGTCTGCGAAGTGTATGACATTTGAACAGGTAGTATAAACAATAACCCTGTAGACATGTATTACAAGTATCAAATATAATGGCAGATACAGCTATATATATAGAGAGAGTTATATAGAGTTGATGCAAACCAACTTTATAAGGCATTCAAAACAAATATATCCCTGGAAAAAACCCTTGTAAATTGTTGGTAAAAGTAACAGACCTCGATAAGCCAAACTATTACACTTAAGACTTGAATGGAGAAACATTAAAAATCTGTTCCGTTGCAAATCTTTCATCAGGCTGTTGTCTTTTTTCACATAGTTACTGGAAGTGCTGGGGACATGTCATTTTCAATCCATCTGCAACTACAAGATGAAATAAGTACACTTTATTTCATCCATTTAACAACAGTCAGCAAAACATTCATATGTTTTAACATTTTATTTCCTTCATCTAATGAACGAGTTAAGTAAATGTAGTTTTTATATCGGTGATTTACTCTGTATGACACAGACTTTTACTAAAAAAAAACACACACAAAGTAACCCTAGAGTAAGGCCAATTTGGACCCCAGTGGCATGATTAAAACAAGTCATGCATTGGATCATCATATCCCGTCACACACGTCACGTTAATATTCAACAGTAATCCTTGCAGCTTCAGTGATTACGATATTTAACGTTATTTACTTATTAAGTCTTATAAATAATTTGACCACTGGGTGTGTAAGTTTTGACCAGAGGCGTTTGATTTGAAAACACTAAGAAAAGGAATAGTATACTACATTACCCTTCAAATATCAAAACCAGGATCATTGCATTTTCATAGAGGAAGATATTTCAAGTTTATCAATATTTACTACATAAGTCTTTAAAAATAATATGACATGGCAAGTTTTGACTCCAGGTGAATGTAAATTTGCACAAAGTTAACAAAGGACCACTATGAGGTGTTACATTAAACCTTTTGTAGCCTTGAACCTGCAGTTTAAGATAAGATTTGTTTATTTTTTTAACTATATCTTTGACCTCCTAGTGTGACATTTACATGTGATTTTAGGTCACAAATCTTCCCTTCAACATGCCATATCTATTTAAATAATGCATGATAAACAGTAAATTATAGTCCTAAAAATCTAGAATGGACTGACGCAGAATGATTGTTTGAATGTGTTTGCCTTCATAGCATTTAATTTATGTTAATAATATTGTTTCATCTACATAAACTTTCTTATGAAGAATTACCTGACAGAAAAATCTCCATCTTCAATGTTAACAATCTCCATTTTCTCTTGCTTCTCCACCTATAGCAAACAATGTTTTGAAAGAAGATGTGCCTCAATACTCTCCATATGAAAAATTCGCAAGTCAGTCAAAGAGAACTTATTTCTTACACGCAATTCTCTTTTTAGATACTCAATGTTACAAAAAAAACTATATAATGCCACAAAATTGGTCAAACCTAAAATTCCTATCCCTGCCACAATTCTTTTTACAATTTTTAATTCACTGAGATCACTCTAAATCCACTCAAGGGGTATATATTGCAATTTAATTTAGATATGAGTGTCAGATGTAGATGAATAGATTAACAAAGCTATTAAAACACTGTTTTTAAACATATACCTCCATTATTAACCGCCCCATTCAGCATGGTGCCGTTTCCATTTTCCGCATACCTTAAATAATATAAAATATAAATCATTCAATGCATTCAAAGGCTGATGCAAAACAGATGAACAATTTATCATTTTCAAAAAATCTCGTGTGTAAAAAAGATTGACCATATTTAGTATTTGTTTTCAGCCAAACGTTTCTTGTTTAGACATTATATATATTTTCAGTGGCAAACAAATATAACTATTCAAAATTGTCTACATATTGTATTATTGGTACGCACACTCATATGCTTGAAGTACAATTTAATGAATATGTTTGAGTGATGAAATAATTTCAATAATACGTATATCTGCAAGCAAACACAGTAATTAAATTGGATTTCTGAAATTTTTGCAAACAAAGCAAAACTACATAATTATATTGTGTTCAATGTTCCATGTGAATGAAACAATATTACTGACTAGAAAAGCGCATCCAAAAGGGCTTTGTGAGTGTCAACTTAACATGGTGTTCTTACTGTAATTCAGAAAAAAATCATATCTAAATACAATTGTACAATAACCACATAATTTGTGTTTGTTTCAATCTTGAATAATTAAAAAAAAATGCATGCTGAGCATAGAAACTGTTTAAGTAATAATGCCAACATATGCACCTGATCAAATAAACCTTATGAAACATGAGCTGTATAATGAGCCAAAGAGTAATGTTTTGAAATCAATAGATAGAAAAAAATGTATACCTTGTCTGTCTGCGATTGTTTTGATATACACCATGCTCTAATATGAAAAATATAAAATAATAGTAAAGTAAAACGAGAGTGCCAAACTGTCACAAGATACGCCCCATTGAAGGTTTTGGACAACTTGATAACTTTACCATTTGAGTGGCAAAATGATATATTTTTGAAAATTTAGCAGCACATATTTGAACTTGACCTATATATCATCTAGACACAACTTCAGACCAAATTAGGTAAAGATCGCATGAAAACTAATTCAATAAGAGAGGACACCATGCTAAATGCTTGTAATGCACTAAGTGATCTCGTGACCAAGTATTTGACCCAGCATGACCCATCTTATAACTTGACCTATATATTGTCTAGATACAACTTCTGACCAAGTTTGGTGAAGATTAGATGAAAACTACTTCAATTAGAGAGCGGACACCATGCTAAATGCTTGATATGCCCTAAGTGACCTCGTGACCTAGTTTTTGACCCGGCATGACCCATATTTAAACTTGACCTAGAGATCATTAAGACACAACTTCTGACCAAATTTTGTGAAGATCCGATGAAAACTACTTCACTTAGAGAGCAGACACCATGCTAAATCCTTGAAATGCACCAATAGATCCCGTGACCTAGTTTTTTTACCCGGCATGACCCATATTCGAACGTTACCTAGATATTGTCTAGATACAACTTTTGACCAATTTTGGTGAAGATTGGATGAAAACTATTTGCATTAGAGAGTGGACACTGCTGTGGCTGCCGCCGCCAACCGCCCACCAAGAGTGAAACTATAATACGTCCTCTTTTGAAAAACGGGCGTATAAAAATGAGACATATTTATGTTAATATATTTTATTATTTAAGAACATAACTATATCTCAATTAAACACACATAACAAAACTACACCATTCTGACACAATATGTCTTTGTAAAGTCTTACATTAAAATACTTTTCTTGTTCTTTTATTTTACAAAAAGGGGGATATCAAACACAATTTTACATAAAAAGTTATTGACACTGATTATCCTTTGACATACAAACACAACTAAAATATTTCACTATGACAAATTAAGCTTTTATTAATACCTTTTGAAGTTCACATATATATCAAAGTGGCATAAACCACCAATATTAGTAAATATTTGCTTTACATGGTGAGAATATTTGTTTATCTCGGGATTCATTGTGTTGAAGTGCTTTAGAAGAGACTACGAAGTGAGCATCTACATTTTTATTTAAATTATGAACCCCAAATGCAAGGCCTTCAAATATTATGGACATAAAGGATAAACATTTTTCATATCATATTTGCAATATCTTGGTGTGGCATGTGGGAAATCATGTTTCTTATATTTAAACAGCTTGAGCTAAATGGCCATTTTTTGCATAGGCCAAAATCAAAAATCTTTATGGGGTATAAAAAGTCGCTCAATATTAGTTATTATATTTTTTAAAGAACACATATTTTCATCAATAATAGTATGTAATATTTATTTCATTACTCTTATGTTTTTGTTAAAATAAAGGTCCAATTATAGACCTCCATAAACCTTGTTATTTAAAAGACAAAAAAATTCACTGACCTTCAACCTTCAACAAATCTTCCCACCATGTCAAGGCCCTTCTCATCCAAGGGTAGAGGTTGAAACCTGTTTTACAATGAAAACAATATCGGTATTTGCAGATTACAAATCGGTAACATAACAAGAGGACCGTGATGCAGGAAACACTCACATGCAGAGTTCAAATGATACAAAAATTAAAAAACAATTGAGTTGGTGACTTTGTTAATGGCTTTTCTGGACCCACTTAAAACAACCCCATGATGTGGTTAAGACATACAGTGAGACTAACTTTAACAAGAGTACTGCGGTTGGAGACATATGCCCCCCAAAAATGGCTTTGAACTAGCGACCCCAATTTCAATAGGGTCATCCAATGTCCAAGGCCCGATGCACAAGTGAAGTATCAAGCCAATCGATCAATTCGTTGAGGAGTATTTGATCAGAAAGGATTTTCAAACTTATTTTGACAAGTATGATGGATTTCCTTTGACCTTGTTACTCCAATTTTGATAGGGATCATCTACTGTCCAAGGCCGATGCACATAAGAAGTATCAAGCCAATCAGTCAATTTGTTGACGAGTTGTTGATCAGAAACAATGTTCCCTGTTATTGTGTCAGTGACCATGACCTTTGACCTAGTGACCCCAATTTAGATACAGTTCATCTACTGAACAAGTCCAATGCATATGGGAAGTATCGAGCCAATCAGTCAATTTGTTGATGGATTATTGATCAAAAACACTTTTCACACTTCTTGTGACAGTGACTTTGACCTTTGAACTAATGACCCCAATTTCAATAGGGGTCAACTACTTTTCAAGACCAATGCACATGTGAAGTATCAAGACAATTAGTCTAATCATTGATGAGTTATTGCTCAGAAAGAATTTTCACACTAAGAGTGACAGTGACATTTACCTTTGACCAAGTGACCCGAAGTTCATTAGGTGTGATCATTTGTCCAAGGCCAATGCACATGGGAATCATCAAGCCAATCTGTCAATTCGTTGATGAGTTATTGATCAGCAACAATTTTCACACTTATTGTAACATAGACCTTGACCTTTAACCTAGTGACTCCAATTTCAAAATGGTTCATCTAATGTCCAAGGCCAATGCACCTTTTAAGTATCAAGCCAATCAGTCAATGAATTGATGAGTTATTGATCAGAAAGGAACTGGTCTACAAACAGACAGACAGACAGACAGACAGACAGACAGACAGACAGACAGAATGACCGAAGGACATCCAGCAAAACAATAAACCACCTCTTCTTTGATGGAGGATCCAGAGCAATTATAGTTTATGTTTCTTTGTTTCACTGCATTTAAACACTATGCTTTGTTAGCATTGATAAAAACAAGAGGGCCAAGATGGCCCTAGTTCGCTCACCTGAGAGGAGTCGGTTCATTCAATCTTTACCAAATGTCAAACTTGGCCTAGATATTGTCCAGACAAACATCCTGGTCAAGTTTCAGTATTATTTCATCTGCGAGTCATGATCAATGAACCTATGACGTTTCATGACCCTAGGCTTAAGCATTCTTGAGTTATCATCCAGAAACCATTTTTCTAAGTTGAGTCACCGTGACCTTGACAGCCATTGTGTGAATACGTTTTTTGGCACTGTGACCTTGACCTTTGACCTAGTGACCTGAAAATCAATAGGGGTCATCTGCGAGTCATGATCAATATACCTATGAAGTTTCATGAACCTAGGCATAAGCGTTCTTGAGTTATCATCCAGAAACCATTTTACTATTTCAGGTCACCGTGACCTTGACCTTTGACCTAGTGACCTGAAAATCAATAGGGGTCATCTGCGAGTCATGATCATTGTACCTATGAAGTTCTTGAGTTATCATCTGGAAACCATTTAACTATTTCGGGTCACCGTGACCTTGACCTTTGACCTAGTGACCTGAAAATCAATAAGGGTTATCTGCGAGTCATGATCAATGAATCTATGAAGTTTCATGATCCTAGGCATAAGCCTTCTTGAGTTAGCATCCGGAAACCATTTTACTGCTTTGGGTCACCGTGACCTTGACCTAGTGACCTGAAAATCAATAGGGGTCACCTGCGAGTCATGATCAATGTATCTATGAAGTTCCATGATCCTAGGCATAAGTGTTCTTGAGATATCATCCGGAAACCATTTTACTATTTCGGGTCATCAGGACCTTGACCTTTGACCTAGTGACCTGAAAATCAATAGGAGTCATCTGCGAGTCATGATCAATGTACCTATGAAGTTTCATGATCCTTGGCATAAGCGCTCTTGAGTCATCATCTGTAAACCATCTGGTGGACGGACGGACCGACATGAGCAAAACAATATACCCCCTCTTCATCGAAAGGGGGGTGGGCATAATGAGAAAACTGCCCCCCTCCCAGCAGCCATGTTATTCAACTGACCATAACCATTTTTGAACTCAACTCTCATATCAAGGAAACACATGTTCTGAGCAAGTTTCATGAAAATTGGGCCAAAAATGTGACTTCTACTGTGTTCACATGTTTTCACTATATACATATAGAGAAAAATGCCCCGCCCACTGGCGGCCATGTTTTTTCACCGATCCCGACCATTTTCAAACTCGTACGAGATATCAATAAAACCAATCTTTTGACCAACTTTCATGATGATTGGGCAAAAATTGTGCCTTCTAGAGTGTTTACAAGGTTTCTATATAGCCAAATTGGGAAAACTGCCACTATATACATATAGAGAAAACTGCCCCGCCCACTGGCGGCCATGTTTTTTCACTGATCTCGACCATTTTCGTCCGAGACATCAATTGAACCAATGTTTTGACCAACTTTCATGATGACTGGGCAAAAATTGTGACTTCTAGAGTGTTTACAAGATTTCTCTATAGCCAAATTAGGAAAACTGCCCCGCCCACTGGCGGCCATGTTTTTCAACAGATTGGAACCACTTTTGAACTCAACCAAGATATCATTAAGACAAACATTTTGACAAAGTTACATGAAGATTGGGTATGACAGGTGACTTCTACAGTGTGTAAAAGGTTTTTCTTTTTTTTGACCTAGTGACCTAGTTTTTGACCCGGCACAACCCAGTTTCGAACTCGGCCGAGATTTCATTGGGACAAAGCTTCTGACCAAGTTTCATGAAGATGGGACAAGAAATGTGGCCTCTAGAGTGTTCACGAGCAAATATTAACGGACGGACGGACATACGACGGACAAAGACCATGTTTTTCAACCAACGGGAACCATTATCAAACTTGTCCAAGATATTATTGGAAAAAATTTTCTGACCAAGTTTCCTGAAAATCGGACAATTACTGTGGCCTGAAGTGTGTTAACAAGGTTTTACTATAACCATATAAAGCCATAATAGGAAAAATGCCCTGCCCCATCAGTCCATGTTTTTCAAGAAACCGTGAACCAGAGCTCCAGAAATTTTTTCATCCGAGGTGTATTTCACTCATGAAATTTTTAATTGATGAGTAAAAATCAAAATCCGATAATTTGAAGGAGTATTTATGTTCAACGGATCAGAATTCATAATAATAAATTGTACATGAAGTGTTAACTCGCTATAACAAGCAGTCTTGTATACTATAAAGCAATCCCATTAATGTTTTATTTAACAGTTTTTGTTTTATCTGCCCTTGGCTTATAAGCAGCCCTTTATCTCTTTTCCCGGCTTGATTTGGCAAGCCACTGTTTAGCACACACTGTACAGCCATGATCAAAATCTTTTAAGCTTGACCCACAAAACTTGTTTATTATTTGTGTATTTCGGCTGCCATTTAAAAAGTGCCTGAAGGAAAAAGGGTTTTCCATAGTGCCACACAAGAGATGAACTGATAGCAAAAATTATATGCTTGATGTTGGGCCATTCGGGTTTTATCGAATGTGATGTCAAAGGTTTTCACCGTAAACGTATATCGATTCTCAACAATGCAGCGAGAAGCCCGATGTGTCAACATCGGCCTTTATCGTGGGCCAAAATGAAATGATACCGTTCTGACTGAGGAGTAAATTAGGTCGAGAACCACATTCTATACATAGATGGTGATGTCACTACGTTTTAACCGGTGTGGACACAATGACGGGAACCATTCATGTTTACATGAATTAATAATTATGCAAAATTTATATATACGGCTTATACGCATTGAAATTGCACACGATGCGTAATCCGAATTTGGCCAGGAGTTTTTTTACTCAACAAAGTTTTAAGTCATGCGTATTTTCTTTTTGTTCATGCGTATTTTACGCGAATACGCATCTTATCTGGCCCTCTGCCGTGAACTTGTCCAAGATATCATTGAGACAAATCTTCTGACCAAATTTCATAAGGATTGAACAATAAATCTGGCTTCAAGAGTGTTAACAAGGAAAATGTTGACTCCACACGACGCACGACGGATTACAGGCAAAAGTAGATCACAAAAGCTCACAATGAGCAAATTGTGCTCACGTGAGCTAAACATTAAAGCGTATTATGTACACTAATCATGATGGCAGTGTATACTATTATGGCTTCAGTAACAAAACAACTTACCGTTATGTTGTACAAATTTAACAATTCCACAGAAAAGTAGCACCATATAATGAGTGGCCAGCAGTCCAGCAACAGTGTCCTTTAGGTTCCCTGTAAATTAAATGTTAAGCCATTTAAAAGCATACTATATAGTACAATGTTATGTAATAATTGTTCGAGTACAAACTAAAGTAGAAATTCAACTCCAGTAGCATTGCATTTAGTTAAGGATATGGATAGTTCCCAGGAAAAAGAACACGCAGAACAACACATGCAATAATGGTTTCTATTAAAACTAGGGATGCAACAGGCAACAAAAACAGGAAACAGGCTTTTATTAACTGGTTAACTGATCAACCTAGAAAAATGCCCCCTGGTGGCTATGTTTTTCAACCAACCCGAACCATTTTCTAACTCGTCCAAGATATCATAAGGATAAATCTTCTGACCAAGTTTCATGATGTAATCTGACGATAAATGTGGCCTCTAGAGTGTTAACAAGGTTTTACAATAGCTATATAAGGAAAAATGACATGCCCCCTTGGCGGCCATGTTTTTCAAACAACTGGAACCATTTTTGAACTCATCCAAGATATCTTTAGGACATATCTTCTGACCAAGTTTTATGAATATCTGGCAATAAATGTGGCCTCTAGAGTGTTAACAAGGTTTTACTAAAGCAATATATATATGTCTAAAGCCATATAAGGAAAAATGCCCCGCCCCCTGATGGCCATGTTTTTACAGCAACCGGCACCTTTTTCGAACTCATCTAAGATACTATTCAGATAAATCTTCTGACCAAGTTTCATGAAGATCCGACCATAAATGTGGCCTCTATAGTGTAAACAAGGTTTGACTATAGCCATAAAAGAAAAAATGCCCCGCCCCTTGGCAGCCATGTTTTTCAAGTAAATTTAACCATAGTTGATCTCATTCAAAATATCATTGAGCCCAACCTTCTGACCAAATATCATGAAGATTGGTCAATAAATGTGGCCTCTAGTGTATTAACAAGGCAAATGTTGACGCCGCACGCCGAATGACGGACAAAGGGTAATCACAAAAGCTCATTGTGCTCAGGTGAGATAAAAAGAGAATAAATTCTACTGTTTGTCCTGTAACACGGATTAGAAGATATAAAAGAACAGACAAAACTGATATTCCATGGACGAAATAACTTAATTTGCTCTTTTTCGTAACAACTAGTTTTATTGATATATATTATATCTTGAAGATATAAATTGAACTAATTGTGTGAAAACATATTATGCTTGCCTTGTCTAAAGTTCCAGATTGCCCTCACAGCCTTTGCATCTAAAACAAATTAAATGTGAATAACTATGTACAATATAAAGAACTGAAATACATGGATTGTTTGCAATATGCACAAATATATAACCTTGCTAATCCCAGCAGCCAAAATGTGCCCAATTATGATTATGAGAACAAATATCCTGCACAACCATTTCAAGAATATTGTAATAAATGTTACTTCTAGAGTCTATTCAAGTGATACTATTAACATACTTGCAAGGGAACATTTCACAAAATAACGAAGTTTAATTAAAATATCAATACATACATACACAAAACAATTTACCATTAGGGCAGGGCCAATTTTGACCCCAGGGTCATGATATGAACAACTTAGGTAGAGGACCACCATTTGATATTGCACTTCAAATATTAAAAATGTGTCACTGATTAAATTTCGGCCCAGATATTGTCTAGGTAAACATTCTGAGCGAGTTTCATAAAAATGGAATGCAAATTGTGGCCTCTAGAGAGGTAAAGAGCTAAATTTGACATTGCATACACAACATTACAAGAGACATGACATGGGCTAACCCCAATAGTATACATTGAGCACTTCATGCCCAGGTAAGCTAAAGTTTGTGTAAGCCCCAGGGTAGAACCACGTTTGACCCCTGAGAAATTTAACAAATTTTGAAGTGGACCACAATAAAATAATTATTGTACACAGAAAATATTAAACCCCAGACAATAATGCAGTTTCAGCTGTGTATAAACCTAAAATGACTCATGCAAATTTAAACAGGATATCCCAAAAGCTCCGCCACTAGCATACTTTGCTCAGATAAGCTTAAAATGTGATTTCAATAGTGTTCACAAATCATGTCTTTAAAGGAACCGTCAACCGAGATTGACAAAAAAGAAAAATTCTAAAATACCGTGTTTTTTTTACAATTATTAGTTTATATTGATTAAAATATCACAACTGGTATATTACGTTACTTGAAAAAAGTTCATATTTTCAGTATATTCGGTAATAAAAGTTTGCGATGTAAATTGAAAAGTACGCGAAACTTGGTGACAAAACGATATGCACACAATAAATTACGCAAGTAGATTAATAATTTTATAAATAAAATATACAATTCACTACGCATGCACAATTTGCATTCCTGGGTTTACCACGTGACGATGATGTTCAATCTACTTGCGTTATTTATAGTTAACAGGTAGTTACCTGGTACCTGTACCCAGTAAAATTTATTACCGAATATACTGAAAATATGAATACTTAACAACTTTTTTTGTCAATCGCGGTTGAGGGTTCCTTTAAATTTTCGTAAAGACTTAATTTTTAATCCATGTGAGCCATATTGCGCCTGTCAATACCAACAGATATTTAAAAGGCAAAGGTGAAAATCAAGATCATCT
Source organism: Dreissena polymorpha (assembly GCF_020536995.1). Taxonomy (NCBI): domain Eukaryota; kingdom Metazoa; phylum Mollusca; class Bivalvia; order Myida; family Dreissenidae; genus Dreissena; species Dreissena polymorpha. Next base: position 57,934,725 of record NC_068361.1, read on the forward strand.
TACTGACTATCTGGAAACGTTTGCTTCCAAATTGAGTTAAACTGTCAGTTTTCACAACACCATTATTTTCTGGTTCCTGATTGATGATATTTCGGGACATCATTTTTGTTAATACTTCTAAAAACCATCAGTAGTACACAAGATATTATTATAATAATTGTCCAGTTTTTTATTTTATCAACACTGTGAACCATAAGTTTTCTCAATATTCAAATGCTAATAAATGACTTGAAGACAACCCTTGAAGATTCCTGCACATTTTAATTTAACCTGCCAATTGTTTAACAAAAACATTGTTGGTATAATTTTTGAATGACTATGACAACAGTCAGCAGTGGACAGTTAGTGACTAGAAAAGCTCTCCATCAAGTACTTAATTTTCAGGATTGCTACAATTGTAAGCGCTAACTGCTTATAAATATAAAATATTTACCTCGTGTACGTTGGAAAAAGTGCAGAATAATAAATGGGATGACATTCAATGAAAAGTAGATAATTGTCCCTTGAAGAACCACAATCAGCCAAGCAGGCACTGAAAAATAATATAATTTAAAATATATACAGATATATCAAAATATATACAGAATTAACTTTTTTGGTATCTGAATCAGACTGTTTCCATCAGGTAAGGTATCTTATACTTAATTATTTCCTTGTTTTGATTAGCAAGAATTTAAAAGACTTAAAATGTTTTCTGTTTTTAGCATGAAGTAAATTATCAATTAACCACAAGTTCCTTGTTTTGGCGGTTAATTGTTTATCGCAATTTTTAAAATTATAGAAACACTTAGGTTTCATATCAATAAAGTTGTCTTTTAACTACTGTAAATTTCCTTACCCATGCAGTTGGATATAGTTTCAACAGCTAACTGGAGAACCACCAGGACGACCACATCTTTAATGGCTGAAACAGAAACAAAGCTACAATAGGATGGTCTACTAAGTCATGGATCATAATTCAATCTTGCAATGGCCGTAGTTACTTTTACCTCAGAAGCATCATATCAATGATTCTGTTTCATGGAATCATTGGATATTGCCATATATGAAATATGAAACTGTTGTCAAGTATTGTGATCACAAGGGCAACATTTTAACAACCTTCATAGAGAACTACGTAAAGTTGTTACATATCAAATATCAAAGCTATGTACAAAGAAGTTTTTGATGGGATGATTTGTCATCATATATGTATGTATTCATGTTACTCCTGAAAGGCAGTGTTTTTTTCAGGTTGACGGGTAAGGTGGCTGGGCCCTTCAGAAGGAGAATTTAGCGTTGTTTTGCTTGAAAAGGGGAATTTTTAGCTTGTTTTATAACTGTGTGTTTTAAAGGGTTAAATCACATTCAATAGCTTATATTGTTTTATTAAGTTAAAGAAGCATCTTTCCAGCTCATTAGCTATTCTCTTAGAGGATACATTTTCAGATAAGACAAAAGCGTCATGTAAAACATCATATTCTTCATAGCCAAAGACTTCAATGTAGATGGAAGAAGTCATGTAATGCATTGGGCAAATATGATAAATATGAGTAGGCAAACCAAATGTGAAGGCATACCGACTTGAAAAAACACAAGTAAATCTGCTTAATTTTAGTTTTTAAACCAGGTCAGATTTTCAGGTATTGATTATCACTTATACAATCACTGACTAACCACTTATTACTATGCAATGAGGCAATGACAGTTTTGAATTACCTTCAATTCATAATGTTCATTGTACCTGACTTAAGCCACCATTTGTTAAAATGGACAACGCCCTTTAACCTCAATGTGTGACCTTGACCTTAGCCCCAAGGATTATGGGTGTTGAATGTGAAGCACCCCCAGATGATTGAGATGATGGCAAGTTTCATGGCTCTGGCTCATGTGTTAATGGAGATAAAGCTCTATATTTATAAGCTTCTATTAAAAAGCATTTTTCAAGATACAAAGAGCCATAACTCCGTTATTAACAGATGGTGTATAATGCCATTTGGCGTGCATCATCCTATTATCCATATATACATGTATACTCATACCAAGTGAAAATGAAATCCCTCAAAGCACTTCCAAGATATGGCTCCGGACGGACAGAAAGACGGGCGGACTGACGGAAAGACGGATGGACGGACAACACCAAACAATATAGAATTATTATCCCCCGCCATACACTCGCCATAGGCATGGGTATGCCAGGGGATAATAATTTTCTAAAAATTGTGTAAAAATGGTTGTTATGCAACAAGCAAATGTAAACTTGACCTTAAAATTGACCCCTTCTTAATTTTTTCCACAATAACCGAAACATTAACCCATTTATGCCTAGTGGACTCTCCCATCCTTCTAAATTGGATCAATTTATTTCCAAAATTAGAGATGTCTAGTATATTTATTTCTATATTTAGAATATTTCTTAAAGAAATTACTTTAAGCAAACAACGCAGACCCTCATGAAACAACGCATTATGCGGCGTATCATCTGGGTCTACACTGTTTTCCAAGGCCTTTTTTCTAGACGCAAGGCATAAATGGGTTAATTATGATGATGGAAAATAAGCACATTTTCTGCATACATTGTGAAACAATAAATACAAAGGGGAAATACTTTCAATCCAACCAGCCTCTGAGTTGTTCACCTTATATGGATTGACCCCACAGCTGATAGATATGTTGTTGCTGTTTTAATCAACTAACTACCTTACAAACTTAGTTGATCAAAGCCAAGAGCATTCACTTGACTTTGAATAGGCTTTTTCTGTTACAAACCTGACCTTTGACATGCAGCCAGCAAAATCTACTTTCACGTACAATTATCTGAACCTTGTTAAAAGGCTTACTTCGACTTACTAATAATACACTGAACTTTAGTTGAATGTTAAGGACATAAAAAGGAGAGTGATTCTATTCATTTTTAACAAATGAATTACCAGAGAGAAACAACTCATGTTATTCTACTCACTTAGAGAACCAAGGACAATTCCAATAAAGCTACCAACAGAACGGGAATCAGCTCCAGGATCTGAAAATAAAAAATGTACAATGTGTCAGAATATGTCAGATAACTCCGCAAGCCTCGCATGTTCCTACGCCATATCAGACTTGTCTGCTATTGCAAAATATTAAAAGTCACCAATCAAATATTCTTTATATATCATTCAATAAAAGCAAAAACATCAGCAATTGCTGACAACAATGTTTGTCAACTAAAAGGAACAAATTTTCAAACTCCACCTAGATATGATCATGGAACATGATCTGCGCAAGTTCCATGATGAACATATGAAAAAATAAGTATTAAGTGCTTACAGGTGTATTTTTGAGGTTTATGATAGTTTTAGAGTTTATTTCAACATACATAAGCCCATGAGTACACACAAATTACATCACAATATATGACAGACAGTCAATGACTTACAGAATTTTTAACAGAACTAATATCAAAATCTTTTAAGAAAGTTGTAATACAACAAATATTTATACAATTCATCGTTTTTTATATGTTTAGAAAAAACAACATTTTTTTAGATATTAAGTAAATAAATAAAAGCACATTGATTGGGATTGATAATATAAATCAGCTCTCAATTTAAAAGCTGTTAAAAGAAAAGTGGATATATTTCATGCAGTTTTTTCATCGGTCAATTTGTTGATGAGTTATTGATTGAAAACAATTTTCACACTTATTGAGACAGTGACCTTATCCTTTGAACTAGTGATCCAATTTCAATAGGGGTCATCAACTGTCCAAGGCCAATGCACATGTGAAGTATCAAGCCAATCCGTCAATTTGTTGACAAGTTATTGATTAGAAACAAACTGGTCTACTGACAGACCGACAGGCACACAGACCCACCAACATCCATCAAAACAATATACCACCTCTTCTTGGAAGGGGGGCATAATAATGGCACAGTGTTTTTCGTATCATTACTAGTTATCATATTGCAAGGTAAAAATAATTGTTTCTAATATAATGTCTTGTCTACTTTAATAAACCTTGAACAATATAGTTGGGTCACATAATAGGACAATTAATTTGATGGGGTCACAATTTGACTAACCCTGATTTTCAATTGTCTTGTAATTGACCCCCCCCCCCTCCCACAAAGTATGATCAGGTAAGCGTATGACTGAGTTTTTACAGTATGTAAAACTGTTCACTATTTCTCCAGTGTGTCTTTGATTGTAATTTTTTGGGTGTCTATTATGACTGCCTTTTTCAAAAATCAGTATTTTGTTTTATTCACATTAACACATAGCTTCCATTTAGTACAATACAACTCTAATAACTCTAACCCTTATTGCAGTCCTTCTTCTGACTCCGCAAATATAACATTATCATCAGCATTACAATAAAAATAAAAACACTTTTAATATTAAAATTAATTCCTCCAAACTTATTAAGCATAAAATGTTCCTAAATATCATTTAAATACATCTGAAACAAAAATAGTGATAAAGATTCACCTTGTCTTCCTCCCGAATAGTATGTAAATGCATCATATCTGATTTCATTATTAAATTGTATTTTCAATTTAACAACATTGTACATCGATCTTTATATATTCAAAAATTTACCTAATTTTTTATTGTGTCACTTTATACCATATGACATCTTTTATTAAAAATGCAAATGCTTTCGTAAAGTCGACAATGATGTTTGTTGAAGTCTACTTTCTTCCTTTAAGCATAAACATATCCAGCACTAGTTTAAGAGGGCTGAAAGCTAATTTGGCGCTTGCTAATACCCAAATTAATTAGATTGTACTTAGCAGTGTTAACAATTGCAGCTTTCTTTATTTCACATGTACTATAAAATAAATGGGAAAAAACACTGATTGGCAGAAATGATTTCAACACAATAAAACCCTTATCATAACACAGTCTACATAAGCATACAAACCAAATAATGTTCTGAGCATGCATCATGGTGATTGAGCAAACATATTACTGCATTATTATTAATTTTGATAAACTTAAGCCAAATAAGTGCAACTCCATTGCCTTATGGCAGCCATGTGTTTCAACAGACTATAACAAATTTCGAACTAAGCTGCGATCATGTTAGAAAACAATTTTTAGGAACAGTTTCCTAAAAATTGGGCATTACAAATGTATATGTGCATCACATAGTGACCACAAGGGTTTATTTCAACTATTTACCTTATCAAAATACAGAAATTTCCAACAAATTGACAACAAATTTCAAACTTGGTCATATTATTCTTACACATTTTCTGATCATGCTGATAAACATAAACATATGGCCAGAATATTATTGTGATGAACAAGTCTTTGAGACTATTTAAAACACAACAAGAGTCCTTTCAGAGATACCGATATAATACTTCTGCGTATACAAGAGCCATAAGTGCTGTATACATCATTTGACTTTTATAATAATGTACAAGCTTGGGTTCATTTTCCAATCCAAAAAGCAGCTCACATGCAAATTTGTATCTGCATAAATTCCATTCTTTTTTAGAAATCACAATATCAAGTGAATAGAAAGACTGACTTACGGACAGGCAGCTCAGGCAAAATGGTTGTCGTTCCAGGTGCAACACCATAAAGAAAATACAAGTTACATCATATAATTGGAATTCAATCATTTATAATATGAACAAGGGTAGTTTCAGTATCAAATTCTAAGCAGCTCACATATGCATCTGTATCTGCATATATTCCATTCTTTTTGAGAAAGTGAATAGAAAGACTGACTTACGGACAGGCAGGTCAGGCATACTGGTTGTGGTTCCTGGTGCAACATCTTAAAGAAAATAAAAGTTACATCATATAATTGGAATTCAATCATTGTTCAATAAAGTAACTTATCTTTTCTAGAAATTGTATTGCTTAATTATCTTGGTATATTTATTGTTCATTATGAAGGAAGTGACTTTATATGTGATATGTTTCTGTTTAGTGAATACATTGCACGAACAACACATCCGAAAACAAGAGGATTGTTTGAATAAAGGTTAATACTGTGGTGTGTTTTTCAACCATCTGGAACCAATTAAAAATTAATCCATGATATCATCGAGATAAATATTCTGACCAAGTTTCATTTTCGAACTAGTATAAGAGAGCGAATGTTGAGCATAAGAACATATGTGTTCTGAACCAAGTTTCATGAAGATTGGACCATAAATGTGGTTTCTACAGTGTTAACAAGGCTGAACTTTGTCCACAAAAGGAAACATGCCCCCGCTCCCTGGCAGCCATATCTTTCCACAAACCATATATTTTTTTTAATCTGAGCCAAGCTATTATAACAACAAATGTTCTGACCAAGTTTCATAAAGATTTGACCATAAAAATGACGTCTAGAGAGTGACCAAGGTTTTACTTTAGCAATGTAAAAAAAATGCCCCGCTGTCTGGCGGCAAGGTTTTTCAACTGACCGAAACCATTTTACAACTCATCCAAAATATCATTAAACATTCTGACAAAGTTTCATTAAGATATTCAGACAATAAATGTGGCCCTTAGAGTACTAATGAGGTTTTACTTTAACCATATAAGGAAAAATGACACACCCCCTGGTGGCCATGTTTTTCAACCAACCAAAACAATTTTTGAACTTATGCAATATATCTTTGGGACAAATTTTCTGATGAAGTTTCATTAAGTTTGGACATATGTAAAAATGCCCAACCCCCGGCCTGGTGGCCAATTTTCAACAAACTGGAACCATTTTCTAAAATCTTCTCAAATATGATCATGACAATTCTTATGACCAATTTTCATTAAGGTCAAACAATAAATGTGGCCTCTCTAAATGGTATACAAGGCAAATGTTTATGCCGCACCAAGGACAATAGACAATCACCAAAACTAAGATATATCTGTGACAAATCTTCTGACCAAATTTCATAATGATCAGACAATAAATGTGGATTCTGGAGTGTTAAGAATGTTTTACTATAGCCAGATAAGGAACATTGCCCCGCTCCCTGGCTGCCATGTTTTTAAACCTGGAATCATTTTCCAACTCATCCATGATATAATCGGGATAAATGTTCTTAACAAGTTTCATGAAAATCAGATGATAAATGTGAACAAGCAACTAAAACAGGCAAAAATATACCCAAGTGAACATCTCACCCCATTACACCAAGATGTATTCAACTCTGTTCGTTTGAAGAAAAGAGACACCGTAGAGTCAGCCTGGAGTAGAGATGGAAAGATTTTTTACAAAAACCGAGATGGCAGTGTGCACAGAGTTTTATACAAACAGTATGACGAGTGGCTAAGCCTACCATGGCCCAAGAAGTAGAAAACACAAACAGAACTGCCTACATAAATATGTGAACACCAATGTGCATTCATAAATACTGTGGTAATACACAAATCTAGCAGAACTAAAAACTAAGGATTATCTACAATATGGGCAGTACAAATAGTGAGTATGTGGGGCCTAACACATTTTGAGAAGTATACCAACATGAGCATCGATGTACATTGACAAATACCTGTCTTTAATCCAGGTGCAGTTGTATAGGCAAAAAGGATTAGTGGTCACTCAACCGTGGTTATGGTCATTGTTAACTATTGTTATAGGGTAATAATGTGTGTTGGAAAAATATGTTATAAAATACCATGCATTAAGAAACAACTTATAACTATGTATCAAAGTAAAATGAATAAATAAATAAATATATAATACATACATATAATTTATATATAAACAGTTAAAATAAATAAGTACGTTTATTTCTTAGTACATAATGTATGTTGGAAAAATATGTAATATAACACCATGCATTTAGAAAATACTAACACTATGTATCAAAGTAAAATGAATAAATAAATATATATAAATGAGTAATGCATACATATAATTTATATATAAATAAATAAATAAGTACGTTTTTACTTAGTGTACACATACTAAAAATATATTTGTTATTTAAAAAAAAAAACTGCCTTAATTACACCCCGGTAAAACTTGTATTTATCTCCTTTATCTTTTCTTTGGTGATTAAGGAATAAATACAATAAACCATAATTAATCACTATCCTTGATAGAAACTCTTATAAGATATAAGGGTTTCTTCACCTTGCACTTTTAAAGGAAATGACGTAACAAGAGGGCCATGATGGCCCTGAATCGCTCACCTGACTCATTAAGATCAGATGAAAACTATGACCTCTATTGTCTACACAATGTTTTTCTATGATTTGACCTAGTGACCTAGTTCCTGACTCTAGATGACCCAAATACAATCCCAATCCAGATTTCATCAAGATAAACATTCTGACCACAGTTCATAAATATTGGATGAAAACTGTGACCTCTATTGTCAACACAAGGTTTTTCTATTTATTTGACCTAGATTTTTACCCCAAATGACCCAAATACAATCCCACCCAGATTTCATCAAGAATTCTGACCAAATTTCATAAAGGTTGGATGAAAACTGTGATCTCTAATGTCTACACAAGGTTTTTCTATTATTTGACCTAGTGACCTAGTTTTTGACCCCAGATGACCCAAATAAAATCCCAACCCAGATTTCATCAAAATAAACATTCTGACCAAATTTCATAAAGATTGGATGAAAACTGTGACCTCTATTGTCTACAGAAGGTTGTTCTATTATTTGACCTAGTGACCTTGTTTTTGACCCCAGATGACCCAAATACAATCCTAAACCGGATTTCATCAAGATAAACATTTTGACCAAATTTCATCAAGATTGGATGCAAACTGTGACCTCTACTGTCTACACAAACAAATTGTTGACGGACGGACGCACGGACACACGCAGGCACGCACAACGGACGCCGGACATCACACGATCACATAAGCTCACCGTGTCACTTCATGACAGGTGACCTAAAATATGTGTCGGAGATAAACATGAACAGTTGTGGTTAAAATCCCATAGAAACAAGGGCTGTTTGTAAAACATGCATGCCCCCCTATATGGGCTATAAGTTGTAGTAGCAGCCATTGTGTGAATACGTTTTTTGTCACTGTGAATGGTGGTGGTGGTGGTGGTGGTGGTGGTGGTGGTGTAGTAGAAGTAGTAGTAGTAGTAGTAGTAGTAGTAGTAGTAGTAGTAGTAGTAGTAGTAGTAATAGTAGTTGTAGTAGTAGTAGTAGTAGTAGTAGTAGTAGTAGTAGTAGTAGTAGTAGTAGTAGTAGAAGTAGTAGTAGAAGTAGTAGTAGTAGTAGTAGTAGTAGTGGTAGTAGTAGTAGTAGTAGTAGTGGTAAAAGTAGTAGTAGTAGTGGCAGTAGTAGTAGTAGAAGTAGTAATAGTAGACGTGGTGGTGGTGGTGGTGGTGGTGGTGGTGGTGGTGGTAGTAGTACTAGTAGTAGTAGTACTAGTAGTAGTAGTAGTAGTAGTAGTAGTAGTAGTAGTAGTAGTAGTGGTAGTAGTAGTAGAAGTAGTAGTAGTAGTAGTAGTAGTAGAAGTAGTAGTAGTAGTAGTAGTAGTAGTAGTAGTAGTAGTAGTAGTAGTAGTAGCAGTAGCAGTAGCAGTAGCAGTAGCAGCATTACAAGACCAATACTTAAGAATGATCAAATGGGAAAAGGTAACATAGCACCGGCAGTAAATATGGGGCTCATTTACAGGTCAGATTTGGAATCTCTGCTGTAAAATGAGATTTTGAATGAATTAAAGGGAGGCAAATCTGTAATAAAAAGAACATGCATTAACTGTAGTTGTTTCCCTTGTTTGAACCATGCTAAATCCTTACAAGTTTGGAAAGAATTGGATGCAAAATTTGGACTTTATTGCATAAACACCATTTTCTCAATTCAAGGGGAGGTAATTCTGTACTTCATGGACCAATAATGCTAATTTTTTGTAGGGTTCGTGTCCTCATTGATATAAAGACACTGTGCAAATTTGGAAAGGATCGGACAAAAAATGTGGAAGATTTTTGAAAGTTTTCACAAAATAGGCAAAAACGAATAAAGTTCAACGAGCTCCTGCGGCCATGTTTTTTGACGAATCAAATTTCTTTGAACAACTTTTTCAGGGGAGCCCTCAAAGGTCATCCCTCTGAAATTTTTTGAAAATCTGATGAGCGGTTTCTGACAAGAAGATTTTTTAAGGTTTTTACCATATATGGTCATGGCGGCCATCTTGGTTATGTGATCAAATTTTTTTTAACAATTCTTTTGTCCCATGACCTAGGGATGCTCCACATGAAATTTAGTTGAAATTGGCTCAATGGTTTAGTAGAAGAAGATGTTTACAAATTGTTTACAGACGGACGGACGGACGGACGCCGGACGCTGAGTGATCACAATAGCTCACCTCGAGCTATCGCTCAGGTGAGCAAAAAATATGAATCAGTATCCCCTTTTTGATCTTAGTAATTCTATATATTATAAAGACTGTACCATACTTTTATATTTTAGTTACCCGAGTGTTCACTCATGAATGTTTCCTTATTTGACAACTTAGACAGCAGAAGTCACCTGCTACACCAGTAACGGCCAAGTCCAATTTCTTTTTTTTTTTTTTTTTTTTTTTTTTTTTTTGTATCATTTATTACATTAAACAAATTGGATACAATTAATCATTATTAAATGACGTTAACATGTGCAAGTATAGCTAGTGAACTTAGGCAGTTTTAGAATAAGTTTGAAAAAACGTTGAAACTTTTAATAATACATGATGTTAACATGTTTATGTATATTGCACTAGCTATGTAACTTTATATATTCTTAGTAACAAGTTAAAAAAAGTGAAACTTTAAGTAAAATATATATAATGTTAACAGGTTTATGTATATTGCACTAGCTAGGTAACTAAAATATTTTTGGAACATGTTGGTAAAGCTGGTGAAACTAAAATAATATACCATATACTGTTAGCATGCCTATGTATATTGCGCTAGCAAGGTGGCTTAACTATTTTAGGAACATACTTTATCCCACTTTTACAGCGAAATCGGTTGATTAAAGCCCCGTTGATTAAATTTCATCTATAATCAACGGCAAGGCTATAATTAATGGCACGAAATGACGTCATCAACTGCCTAACCGGGACTACTTTTTCCCACGCACCTCGTCACCTGTATTTGCCAAGTGCATCAATAATAAAAACAATCTCAAATGTTTGTCAATCTTAATGACCTTAAGACAAAGAAAATAGTAAAAAAACATCTTTGTTGTCATTTATTGTCATTAAAACCTCTAGTATTAGGTAAATTTAACACTATGTTGCAAATAGGTTCTGTTGTTGTTGCTCCCCGAAAAATAGTAAAAAAACGTCTTTGTTGTCATTTATTGTCATTAAAACCTCTAGTATTAGGTAAATTTAACACTATGTTGCAAATAGGTTCTGTTGTTGTTGCTCCCCTTTGAAGAAGTCAGTTCGATTTGCCGCCCTTTGACCGTAGAAAACAATCGTCTGGACCAAGAAATCCTGTGTTAATTTACAAGCTGTACTCGGATATGCGTCCATCTGATTTTTCTTCAAGTTAGCACCCTTTCTACCTGACAATACGCACAAATGACACTGCATCCAGTGGTTCTTGCGTCAACAATTGGGTGTCAACAAGCTAGGTCAGATGCTGAAGGCCATGGCAAAAGACGCCGGCTTTCTCAAGCAGAAGAGAATAACGAACCACTCAGTTCGCAAATTCCTTGTCCAAAAACTTCGAAATGCAAACATTCCACTCACTGAAACCAGCGCCATAACAGGGCACAAAAATGTCCAGTCCATAACTAATTATTCCAACATATCTGTTGAACAGCAGCAAAAGTGGGGTACCCGCAAAAGTGTTCAAGCATTCTTGCTCAGTCCAGTAAATGTAACAATCCAACAGATTCCTCTTGTTCACCTTCATACACCGAAACCATGGCCGAAATGCAGCCTAGACAGCCACTGTCTACCGTCGAACAAGTTGATCTTGATGTTCGCCCCACCCAGTCACTTCACCAGCATATGTCTTTCTCTAGTTCGAACAAGTGTTCCTCACACTTTTTGGTGCCACTTTCCACATTCGTTAATGTATATAATGAGCTTAACTCCAAGTAATTTTTGTTATTTCGTCACGATATAACCACATATTATAACAAAGAAGCAAATATTGTGCACCTCGTGATCGACTTGATAGTTTGATATCGAAAGTGAATGGTGTGTGGTGTTAGGCTACGTTGTAAACAAATGTAGTTCCGTTTATATAACAATTTAATGTCATATTGATATTATAAAACTTTAAGATTTGCAATTCAATATGATTAAATTTGTAATTAATAATACACTACCCTTGGTTACGTTACAGTCATTATCAAAGTACGACAAACGCTCATGAAAACTAATTTTGTTTAAATAAAAAAAGTTTACTGAATAAAAAGTGGGATAAATAGAATAATAGGTTAGTGTTGATTATAGATCTGGTTTATCATGCTCGGCACGAAAACGAAAAAGCACTCGCCAAGGCTCGTGCTTTTTGTTTTCTAAGCCTCGCATGATAAACCTGATCTATAATCAACACTAACTTATTATTCTCTATGTATTTTATAATGTGATTTAAACAGGTTATTTTATAGGTATAGAAGGGCATATGGAATCGAATATCTAACATAGAACGAAAAAACTTTAAGAACACGGTGAAGTTGTAGGTGTAAGTTGTATATTATAAACCGTGTCCGTTGCACTATGAAATCGGCGGTGCCAAATGTACATGCTCAGTATTAGTTTGAATGGCTGCTTTCTCATTTGTTTGTACTTTTATCTTGTTGTTACTGTATATGCATGCATATTGCCCTCACTGTCTGTATTATTATTGCTCTGTGTTTGTGTACCCATAACCATATCGACCTGTCTGTATACTTTCCTTTTCATTTGAATATTTACCGTTGTGCTATTTGTATATGCATTTATGTACTTCTTTGGATCTGTACTTTTAGTGTTGTGTTGTTGTTTTGTTTTTTTGCACATATATCTATATATGTACCTTAATTGTTCAAAAAACATACATTCTATTATTATAAACCAGTAGGAAAAAAAAAGCAAATTTCCAACGCAGGCAAACAGGATATCAGTATGATTTTTTATAAATTGTATAGGCAAGTTCAATTACATTGCAATCTAGCCATAAACATAAAATATTTTAAATATAAAAATGAATGAAAAAATATGTTCTCTAAATGTAAGAGGTCTAAATAATTATAATAAGAGGCAAAGTGTATTCAAATGGTTTGAAGAAAATAATTACTCAGTGTGTTTACTTCAAGAAACACAATGTCTGTGAGCTCAAACAAAAGACAAATGGAAATCAGACTGGAATGGAATAAGTTTTTACAGTGGGAAAAAATCAAATAGTGAAGGTTTAGGTATTTTAATTAAAAATAAAGATAATATAAGTATAGGAGATTTTAAAGAATTACAGGCTGTCAAGTGACCTTTTTTCAAAAAGTAGGAAAAAATAGGAACTTCTTTTGCAAGAAAAGTAGGAAAAAAGTAGGAAAAAGTAGAAACTTTTCCCTCAAAAGTAGGAATACATAATACTAATTTTTTAGACACAGGTCCATGAAACATAGCTTGAAACAGAGCAGGAGTGCCATCACATGTTCTTTATGGATACCCACTTGAAGCTACCTTAAGGGCCGAGAGGTATTCCGCCTTTTGTATCTGTTTCTTGTGTGATGGTTGTACTTGCATACAGATATATTTATCCCCACCACCCTAAGAGCTGCTTGGCTTTGGGGCACTTCCACGCTTTTGTGAATTATCATGCATGTATTTCATGTTTTCCTTGTGTTTTTATCCATCTGCATGACTTATCAGTTGATTAGCACCAGAATTACAACAAGATGGACTTCATTCAGACAGTACAATATCTTGCAAACTCATTGCCGGTATCTCTCTTGCACCATGATCCAAGTGTTTTTCCACTGTTGTCCAACTTCTCCATCCATGAAGGGTTAAACTTTGTTTTCCCACTAGGCATTTTAGCACTTATAGAGCATCTATGATAATTAAGTTTCAAGCAAAGCTACCCTGTTAAAGAAGTATAAGTAGATGCTGTTCATTTTGGTGTATCATCCAATAAGTGGTTAGAGGTCTTCTGTGTATCGATATAAAAATGGTAATATATTGTGCAATAAAAATGGTAATATAGTGTGCATGTTATATCCTTAAGCAGAAGACCAAATTTATTTAGTGATACACCAACTTGTTGTACAAGATTAATACTAGTATATAAAGCAGTGTCAATGCTCTGCTACAGCTACATTGTGAAACCTTTAAATTGACAATAGGGTGCAGTTATAATAACTTAAGTTACATTCAAACTCACTGGTCATTGCACAGCAGATTATGCAGCTGGAGATAGGACCTTATCACCTGACATCTTTTATGACATCATTGATTGGGCAATGAAACAGTTGCACTACACTGTTTATTCCAGTTTCAAATAATGGTTTTTTCATTACGGTATTGATTACTTCGCCGGAGTGTAATAATGCCGTTAAATAATTTTAATACTACGCTGTAACACCTTGAAGTTACCTCACTAACTATGGCATCATTAGACAAGAACTGTGTTTGTCAGAAACACAATGCCCACTATTGCGCCGCTTTGAAATAAAATTTCAATATATCATTTGGCAGGTTTAGAAAATATCTCCCTTTTAAAGCTTATTACCTCCCTTGGATTGTACTTTTTTACTTTTGACCTTGAAGGATGACCTTCACCTTTCACCACTCAAAATGTTCAGCTCCATGATATACACATGCATGCCAAATATCAAGTTGCTATCTTCAATATTGCAAAAGTTATGGCCCATATTAAAGTTTGCTGACAGACACACAGACAGACAGACAGACAAACGGACTGACAGTACAACTGCTATATGCCACCCTACCGGGAGCATAAAAATGTATCGGGACATTTAGGCTCTGTGCATTTATTTTTAATTACTAAACATGATGTGCCTATGATATCAATAGAACATCATATCTGTTGTCATGTAATACAGAAGTTATAACATTATATTTTTAAATGATGAAAACTCAGCAAAGCATCAGTTTTATCTTTTTCCAATAACTTGTGTAATAAATTCCATATTTCATAACCACTCTTACAATACATGGTATCTCTATATCTCTACATTCCAAACAGCATCATGTAAATATGCATAAGGTTTGGTCAAATTGTTGTCAATAGAGACAAAATAAAACTGGAATAAACAATGGGTGCCCTCAGCTCTTGCATCACTGGGAACTGTGTAAGGTATGTGAAGTCTGCAGTGTACAAATGCTAAGGAAGTAAACAAGGCACTATTGTTACTTAAAAAAAATTGTCAATATTTTCAAAAGTTACATAAGAAATAAATATTTATGCTTCCTGAAGAGGTGCTAGAAGACAGTCAGCATGGGTTAATTGTCAGGTCTCATCTAGATGAATGCACATTACCAGGGATACAGTCATGCCATTGATTCATTCATCCTGCAAGTTTACTAAATAAACTCTTAAACTCTTAAAAAAAAATATTCTTAATTGAAAATGAAAAAGTAGGAATAGTAGGAAGATTTGGTAAAAAAATAGGAAAAAGTAGGATCCTGATGAAAAAGTAGGAAATAGTAGGAAAAAGTATGACCGCTTGACAGCCTGGAATTAATACCAGGGAGATTATGTACACTTGATGTTATTATTAATAATCAAGAAATCACTTTAATTAATATATATGGACCAAACAAAGATGAATCATGCTTTTTTGATAAACTAGAAATACAACTTCTGCAAAACATGGATAAAAATTATATAATAGGAGGCGATTTTAATACCATACTAAACCCAAACCTAGACAAAAAGAACGGAAAAAAGGATACACACATAAAAAGCAGGAACAAAATAAACTCTATTCTCGAGGCATGCGAGTTGATAGACATTTGGCGAGCACTTCACCCAGAGAAAAAATGCTACACTTGGCATTCAAGTGGAAAACCAGCCATTTTTTGTAGACTGGATTACTATTTAATCTCAAAAAATATATGTAACATCATTAATATTGCAAAAATAAAACCAGGATACAAAACCGACCACTCTTTAATTGAAATAATTATTGACAATAAAATACAACAAAAAGGACCTGGTTATTTTAAACTAAATAATTCCATGCTTTTAAATGATGAATACCAAAATCAAATTAAGCAAGAAATTCATTAAGTAGCAGAAAACAACACGAACTGTAACCCAAATACTTTGTGGGAAATAATAAAAGGAACGGTAAGAAACATAAGTATGAAATTTGATACCATAACTAAAAAACAAAACCAGGAAAAAGAACAGAATATCATTGAACAATTAGAGTCACTAGAGAAACAACTGCATACAAATAGGGATAATGAAACAATTCAAAAATTAATGAAAGAAACACAAATAGAGTACGAAAAAATTATAGATGAAAAAATAAATGGCATGTTAGTAAGAGCAAGAGCTATACACATTGAACATAATGAGAAAAATACCAAATACTTTGCAAATCTGGAAAAAAGACATTACGAAAGTAAAACCATTCATAAGTTAACAATAAATAACAAAGAAGTAACAGACATTAACGCTATTATGAACGAACAAAAAACTTTTACTCAAACCTTTATAGCAAGAAAAAAGACATTGATACAAATACTCTAAACAATTCACATTTCTTTAATTATAATATAAAAAGACTCACAGAAAATGATAAACAATCGTGCGAAGGCTTTCTCACAGAATATGAATGTCTAAACGCCTTAAAAGAGATGGATAACAATAAAAGTCCTGGTTCAGATGGTTTAACAGCAGAATTTTACAAAGTATTTATCATTCATTTGTAAACGGGCAATTGACTCAACTTCAAAAACAAAGTATTCTTACACTGATTCCAAAACCAGGAAAAAATCTTGAAACACTTGATAATTGGAGGCCTTTGAGTCTATTAAATGTTGATTATAAAATAGCGACCAAAACAACTGCAAACAGAATAAACAAAGTTATATCATCTGTTGTTGAATCAAGACAAACTGGATTCATAAAAGGAAGATTCATTGGCGAAAACGTACGCACAATTTTTGAAACAATAAATTTTCTTAATAACAATAACAAACCAGGCTTACTTTTATTTGCTGATTATGAAAAAGCATTCGACAGTTTAGATCATGACTTCATGTTTAACAGTCTCAAACAATTTAATTTTGGAACTGAACTCATACAATGGATTAAATTATTTTACACGGACATAAGTACCATTATTATTAATAATGGACATCTATCTGAACCTATCCCTATTCAAAGAGGCGTAAAACAAGGCTGTCCATTGTCAACAACACTTTTTATATTAAGTATAGAAATATTGTCCAACTATATTGAAAAAAATGAAGACATTAAAGGAATAAAAATAAAAGAACAAGAAATAAAACAAACACTTTTTGCAGATGATACAACCTATCTGACAGATGGAACGCTTAGTTCGTTCTCAGCACTGATAAACACTATTCAAGACTTTAGCCAAATATCTGGACTCAAACTAAATACACAAAAATCCATTGTTATGCGCGTTGGTTTACTTAAAAATACACAAATTATATTTAACAAATACAAACATTTTACTAGGACCTCAGAAGAAGCCAAAACACTGGGTTTTTACTTCACAAATGACGAAAAACTCAATATAGACAAAAACATTCAACCAAAATTGCAAGCCTTTAAAAATTGTTTAAAACAGTGGCATCACAGAAAATTAACACTTCTCGGAAAAGTCACTGTGGTGAAAACATTTGCCCTACCAAAAATTATGTACACATTGTCATCACTCCCAAACCCTTATCATGATATAATACAAACAATTAATAAATCTATATTCCAATTTGTATGGAATGGTAAACATGACAAAATAAAACGAACAACTCTTGTTAAACCAATTGAGCAGGGAGGGCTCAAACTCACTGATATAACCGCCTTTTTATACGCAAATAAGGCCAGTTTGGTCAAAAGATTAACAGACATTAATAATACAGGGCAGTGGAACATTTTCTATCAGAATGAACTTTATAAATATGGTGGAGATCTGATCTTGTCTTTGAATGTACCCTTAATGACAAAAACATTAATTCAAATTTTAACAAGAGTTCCGCGGTCGGAGATGACCGCATTGAAGCCGGATTTTTGATTTAAATGACAGGAAAGTACCTTTCGTGTTTTTGTCAATGCAATACTTAAATTACTGAAATATTGTTCAAAGGTCAAAATGAAATGTAATTTCAAGTTTGAAGACTCTAGGTACAAGCATACCAAAGTTATAACATGAAATAAGAACTTTAACATTTTTACATTCAAGGTCACAGTGACCTTGACCTTCAAATGAATGACCTTGAAATGTCCAGTGGTTACTTACTAGTTCTGGCCAACCTTCATGTCAAGTTTCAAGACTCTAGGTCCAAGCATACCAAAGTTATAACAACTTTAACATTTTTACATTCAAGGTCACAGTGACCTTGACCTTCAAATGAATGACCTTGAAATGTCCAGTGGTTACTTACTAGTTCTGGCCAACCTTCATGTCAAGTTTCAAGACTCTAGGTCCAAGCATACCAAAGTTATAACAACTTTAACATTTTTATATTGAAGGTCACAGTGACCTTCACCTTCAAATGAATGACCTTGAAATGACCAGTGGTCATCTGTTAATCCTGGCCAACCTTCATGTCAAGTTTGAAGACTCTAGGTCCAAGCATACCAAAGTTATACCATGAAATAAGAACTTTAACATTTTTACATTCAAGGTCACAGTGACCTTGACCTTCAAATGAATGACCTTGAAATGACCAGTGGTTACTAACTAGTTATGGCCAACCTTCATGTCAAGTTTCAAGACTCTAGGTCCAAGCATACCAAAGTTATAACAACTTTAACATTTTTTATATTGAAGGTCACAGTGACCTTGACCTTCAAATGAATGACCTTGAAATGACCAGTGGTCATCTGTTAATCCTGGCCAACCTTCATGTCAAGTTTGAAGACTCTAGGTCCAAGCATACCAAAGTTATACCATGAAATAAGAACTTTAACATTTTCGAGCACGCCGCCACCCCCGCCCGCCCGCCCGCCCCCCCGCCCGCCCGACAACATCAATCTATAAGCCGAGATTTTTTCGAAAAAAATCCGGCTAAAAATGTATTCCTCAGAGATGTAATTACTTCCTGGAACAAAATTAAATCAAAAGAAACGGAAGGACATGTCACTAAAACGATTATATGGAATAACTCGACAATAGCAAAAAATAACCAACATACCTTCTTTTACCAAAACTGGTTTGATAGGGGTATTAAGTTCCTAGAACACATTTATGACTTTAGGTCAAAAAGCTATTATACATTCGAAGCTTTCAAAACCCTTTATGAAATGCCCTCAACAGATTATCTTAAATATTACACACTAATCAAAAGTATTCCAATAACTTACACACACAAACTTTCTGAGATGGAATTCTTCAATTTCAATAATAATACATTACTTGAAAAGGTACAAAAAACAAAATCAGTGTGTAAATATTTATATAATCTACAACAAACCTTAGAAGAAAATAAAACCAAACAAGAACAGAAATGGGAAGAAATAATGTCCTCCTATGAACAAAGTACAGACTGGAAACATGCTTATATAACACCATTTAAAGCCACCATTGATAATACTTTACGCAATTTTCAATACAAGATTCTGCAATGCATATTACCAACTAATTCATATTTGTATAAATGTTATTTAATATCTTCAAGTCTCTGCACTTTTTGCTCAAGTTTTAAGGAAACAATTATACATGTTCTATATGAATGTAATTCTGTACAACCGATATGGCGGGAGCTGACATTATTTTTAAATAGTAGACAATTACACATAGATCTGAATATAAATGATATTGTATTTGGTACAAAAATAGGAGGCTATTATAATCAAGTGATAAACTATTTAATTATTCTGATGAAGTCTTACATATTTAATACTAAATCAAAAGCCCAAAAGCCAAATATTGAGACCTTCAAAAATGCTCTAAGAATGAAAATTATAATAGAAAAACAAATTGCTTTTGAAAAAGATAAAATTTATCAACATAATAGAAAATGGCACAACTTTGCAACACCTTGAAAAAATCTTGCCTGTATCCTCATCATCATAGGATGTTTCTTTGAAGTACTGTTTATTTATCTCTCTTTATCTTTCCTTTTTTGTAAATATTTGAGAAATTTTGCAAAAATCTAATGCTTTTTGATTATTTTTGATAATGTTTATCAATCCCACCTCTCTCTTATGATTTAACATAGTTTCTCCGCTCTCTCTTTCACTCTTAACCAAAATGCTATAGCATCGTCTCAAAAATATATTTTCTGGGAACAATATCAAGCATAAGCAAGTTAATGCATTAATAACGTGTTATTGTTAATATATACCAAAATCACTTGCTTGCATATTAATAGTAAATATATATGATACTTCAGTATGTATAACTATGCAGCTTCATATGTATAACCTTGTTGTAATTGAGATGTATGTTGAAAATTAATATAAAAAAAAAAAAAAAAAAAAAAAAAATGTGGGCTCTAGAATGTAAACACGTTTTTCTATAGCCATACATGGAAAAATTCCCACCCCCCTGGGGGCCATATTTTTCAACCAACCGTAACCATTTTCGAACTCATCCAAGATATGAATAGGACAAATCTTCTGACAAAGTTTCATGAGGATCAGACAATAAATTTGGCCTTCCACGTGTCAACAAGGCAAAAGTTGATACGGCACAGCGCACGCCAGACAAAAGGATATCACAAAAGCTCACAATGAGCACATTGTGATCAGGTGAGCTAATGAGCACATTGTGCTCAGGTGAACTAAAAACTATGGGCTTTTTAAATTATAATATGGGTAACTTAGTTATTAAACAAGGGCTGTTTGTAAAACATGCATGCCCCCCATATGGGCTCTCCGTTGTAGTGACAGCCATGGTGTGAATATGTTTTTTGTCACTATAACCTTGACCTTTGACCATGACCTTGACCTAGTGACCTGAAAATCAATAGGGGTCATGATCCTAGCCATAAGATTTCTTGAGTTATCATCGGGAAACCATTTTACTATTTCGTGTCACAGTGACCTTGACCTTCGACCTAGTGACCTCAAAATCAATAGGGGTCATCTGCCAGTCATGATCAATGTACCTATCAAGTTTCATGATCCTAGGCATAAGCGTTCTTGAGTTATCATCCGGAAACCATTTTACTATTTCGGGTCACCGTGACCTTGACCTTTGACCTAGTGACCTGAAAATCAATAGGGGTCATCTGCGAGTCATGATCAATCTACCTATCAAGTTTCATGATCCTAGGCATAAGCGTTCTTGAGTTATCATCCGGAAACCATTTTACTATTTCGGGTCACCGTGACCTTGACCTTTGACCTAGTGACCTGAAAATCAATAGGGGTCATCTGCGAGGCATGATTAATCTACCTATCAAGTTTCATGATCCTAGGCATAAGCGTTCTTGAATTATCATCCGGAAACCATTTTACTATTTCGGGTCACAGTGACCTTGACCTTTGACCTAGTGACCTCAAAATCAATAGGGGTCATCTGCCAGTCATGATCAATGTACCTATCAAGTTTCATGATCCTAGGCCTAAGCATTCTTGAGTTATCATCCGGAAACCACCTGGTGGACGGACCGACCGACTGACATGTGCAAAGCAATATATCCCCTCTTCTTCGAAGGGGGGCATAATAATAAGACAACAAAGAGGTTACTTTCCGTTTTTATAGTAGACTAGATGAATTACTCTTCCGGAGTGTTACAAAAAACGTTTCGAAACTTTAATTAACTTAAAATACAATTAAACCACTCGTGTTTTTCTTGTATGTAATGTAAATACGCTGCTGTCGTTAAGTATAGTTTGGGAGCAAAAAAACAGATTAATCATCACCTTTCAATTTCATTCGGCAATCGGCAGAAAGGTGTAATATTATCGCCATATAACTAATTATTTAATTATCACTATTTAATTCAGATCGGTGAATATTCCTTAGAAAGATAAAAAGGGGTCAGCTTAGAAATATTTATTTACGGGTATTGTCACGTTGTTTTGTTCATTTGCTAATCTCTTTTTACAACTTTGCGACCGGCCGCTATTTTGTAGGCAGACGGCGATATTAACTGTTTATTCAAAGTTTACAGTGTCTGCGCATGAATGACCCAATATTATCTGATAGCTCCACTCATTTTCACGTTTCATTTGACAACGTCATGTCATGTGTATAAGCAAACTCAATTTTGATTGGCCAGCTACCATGTATACTTCAATAAAAATAAGGTCAAGCAATGTCTAATCGGGTACAGACCGGGTTTCGTTTACTGTTCGAATTGCGAACACTTTCATTGAAACAAATAGACAAATATAAAAAACCAGTCCGGATTAAAATGGCGGATGTTTTCAATAAAATTTTACTAGATTTTCGCAAATAAAAATTTTCTTGAGCCAAATTCTCAATATTTCCGCAAATGGCACAAATGGCAAATGACAGCGCAAGCCCTGTTGCCCCCCTTTAATGCAATGGTGTATTTAAAATAGCTGACACGCAGCGAATAACAACGATTAAGGTTAAGTTTTTCACAGGAAAAAATTTGTTCTGCTCTACATTCGTATATAATACGCACCATCTATTTGAAGAATGTATTATTTGATGTCAAATTAATAAATTAAATTCTTAAGATATATTAAGAATTTTGTATTTAATCCAATCCTATGCATACATGCAACAAATATTTTATTATCATCTGCAATAATATCTTGTGATTAGAGATCTGTATTTAAACAAAAGGGCCTGAAAGGCCCAAAGTCGCTCACCTGATATTCAAAGGAACTGACCTGTTCTGTGCAGCCCAAGATGTCATAAAAACAAATGTTCTAACCAACTTTCATAAATGGTGAACACCATAGGGACCACGTTTTTCTACAGACCAGACACATTTTCGTATACATCCAAAATATCATTAAAACAAATATTCTGACCTAGTTTAATGAAGAATGGAAATAAATGTGACATAAAGAGTGTAAACTGGTTAAACAATAGCCATTTCAGGAAAAATGCCCTGCCCCCCGGTAGCCATGTTTTTCAACCAACTGGAAAAAAATTGAACTCGTCAAAGATATCATTGGGACAATTCTCAAGTTTCATGAAGATCAGACAATAATTGTGGCCTCTAAAGTGTTAACAAGGTTTTACTATAGCCATATAAGGAAAAAATGCACCGACCCCTGGTGCATATGTTTGTCAACTCACCTAAGATATCATTAGGACTAATCTTCTAACCAAGTTTCATGATGATCGGACAATAAATGTGGCCTCTAGTGAGTATAAACAAGGCTTTACGTAAGCCACATAAGGAAAAATGCCCCACCCCCTGGTGGCCATGTTTTTCAACCAATCTGAACCATTTTGTAATTCGTCCAGTATATAATTAGAATGAATCTTCTGACAAAGTTCCATGAAGGTCGAACAATAAATGTGGGCTTTACATGCAGTGTTGATATGGTTTTACTAAAGCCATATATAGCCATTTAAGGAAAAATGCACCGCTTCCTGGTGGCCATGTTTTTCAAGCAATTGGAACCATTTTCCAACTTGTCAAAGATATCATTGCGACCAAGCTTCTGACCAAGTTTCAGGATCGGACAATAAATGTGGCCTCTAGAGTGTTTTACTATAGCTATTTAAGGAAAAATGCCCCCGCCCCTTGGCAGCCAAATTTTTCAACCAACTGGAACCATTTTCAAACTCATCCAAAAAAAAATTGGTACACATTTTCTGACCAAGTTTCATGAAGATTGGACAATAAATGTGGCCTCTAGAGTGTTAACAAGATTTTACTAAAGTCATATATAGCCATTTTAAAAAAAAATGCCCCGCCCACTGGTGGCCATGATTTTAAAGCAACCATAACCATTTTTCGAAATTGTCCAAGATATCATTGGGACAAATCTTCAGACCAAGTTTCATGATGATTGGAAAATAAATGTGGTTTCTAGAGTGTAGACAAGGTTTAGCTATAGCCATATAAGGAACAAGAGATGTGTTTGTCAGAATCACAAAGCCCCCTACTGTGCTGCTTTGATTTTTTTTTATCATTTGGTAGATACAGATAATTATCTCCCTTTGAAGCTTATTACTTCCCTTAGTTTTGTTTTTTTGACCTTTGACCTTGAAGGATGACCTTGACTCTGACCTTTTACCACTCAAAATGTGCAGCTCCATGAGATACACATGCATGCCAAAAATCAAGTTGCTATCTGAAAGGACATAGAAGTTATAAGCATTTTTCGAAACCTAAATGCAAAGTGTGACGGAAAGACGGACGGTCAGATCACTATATGCCCTCCTTCAGCCATGTTTTTCAACCAACTGGCCAAATTGTCGAACTCGTCCATGATATTATTAGGCTGAATCTTCTGACAAAGTTTCATGAAGATTGGACAATAAATGTGGCCTCTAGAGTGTTAACAAGATTTTACTATAGCCATATATAGCCATATAAAGAAAAATTCCCGGCCCATTGGCAGCCATGTTTTTAATCAAATGTAGCCTGATGATTTTCAAAATCATCCAAGATATCATTGAGCCCAATCTTCTGACCAAATTTCTTAAAGATTGGACAATAAATGTGGCATCTAGAGTGTTAACAAGGCAAATGTTGACGCCACACGACGCACAACAGACAAAAGGCGATCACAATAGCACACCATGAGCACATTGTGCTCAGGTGAGCTAAAAAGTAAAGGCACACACTAATTAAAATTGTATTATTGAACACTTAACCACATTGCTTTTTTAATGCAGTGGGCAGATTTAATTTTCCACAGATAACGACCATTCAAGACTATGTCATCTAAGGGCTGTGCAATATTACTATTTTAAGCTTTTTGATTGGCTCAATAGTCTACATTTTGTCCTTCATTGATTGCTTACATGAATAGGAATAGCATATAACATCACACTGACAATTTTTGTTCAAAATCATAAATGTATACGAGACCACAAAGTCAGCAAATTGTTGTCTAAAAACAAAAGTTAGCAAATGTTTGCACTATTTTAGATAAATTGCATAAATTATGATATTACATTTTGAATATAATAACCGTATATGCATGCTCTTTCATCAACTCTAAGGTAAGTAAATATACCTTTAATGTTGTCGTCTTTAGTGTAACAGGATCCATCTGCAATTATGTTGATTAAATTATGTACAGATTAATAAGATAAACATTTTAAGGGTTATGAATAGCCCGTTATTGTTATTACCACGTAATATTATAGAAGATCCAATATTACGAAATAAAAATCTTTGACAAATATTTCAAGGTAATGGTGTTTTGATATGAATTGAAAAATCATTGAACTTATTACCACACAGCAGACTTTATGTGAACTTATAATAGATCCTCGATAAACTTAAAATAAACACAATAATGATTGCAAAAATTTGCGTACTAAATGAAGATAAAACAATTTTTATTCTGATATTTTATAGTGTATGCATGACATTTTACCTTTTAATTCTACTGTCCGATTTGACCTTTCCCCAGAGGATAATGATGAACAGCTATATGTAACATTTTCATCAGATTTTTTACATGTTATCTTGAACTCCCATACACCTGTACTTCCATTGTAACTGTGATTGAAATCCGTGACCGGACTGCAGGTTAAGGAACTTGCTATACACGTTGTTATAAAAGTCTCATTCCTTCGTAGGGTGAAACTGCCGTTCAGCTCTGGTGGACATGCGATTCCAAACAATGTCGAGGCAGCAATATCTACGTATATTAAAACAATTATCAAGACAAGTACATGTTATAACACACTGGTATTTACGATAACATCCATTTATCCATCAATCCAGCCATTCATTCTTAATTCACCAATTCATCCATTCAAAAACTTAATTCAAACTGGCCCATCACAGCCAATGCATACAATTAGTGTACAATCAATTCATCAAGGTTTCTCATTAATCCCCATATATCCCATAGCATCCACATCATACACTGAAAGGCAATTCTAACGCATCACTTTTATCATTCTTAATTCTCAGAAACAGCCCACAGTATAAACTTAAAGTCAATAACATTGTTGATTAAGTTGATGATTTTCTAAATCGTTTTATTTAAATTAATTACCCATGACGCTCGTACATGTCTTGATAATGTGCGCATGTGGTTTCCACGTGCTGCACGTGCAAATTGAAGCATGCGAACAATATTGATTTTATTGCACATGGCCTGAATGGACTGACCAACAAACTTATAAATCTGACTGAAGGTTGCCTTAATGGCAAGGGCAATATATTTCTTTCTCTGAAAGCAGTGGGCATAAATTTGTTTTAAGTTATTTTATAAAACATGGCTCTTTTAGGCATTATTTGAACAGTCTTTTTAGAAAACCACTATACATGTATACCAAACATAACCACAAAAGCACATCAAACACAAAAGCACAACATTATTAAGCAGTGAAGCATAAATTCAATTTATGTAGCAATTATTTAAGGTTCATGTAGAGGCTTCATTTTGAAAAATGTGGGACCCCTAGCATTGAACTCAATTTTGACTTAAGGAAGAGTGCCACATTGAAAATGTATACATATATGCTTTAAAGGATGTTTTTCCTTCAAACTGCTACCAATTTTGTACAGTAACGTATCATAACATCCACAAAATCAATCAAAATACAAAGCGATTTTAACAATAAAATATACATTATTTTCAAAAATCTGAATCATATTTATTCCACGTATTTCGGCGGAAAATTATATAACTAGTGATTAATATGGACATTGACGAGGGCAAGTTACGCTTAAATAGTAAAAAAAGTTTACATATCCAGAAATATCAAAACTCCAACACATGTCATTTCATCACCATGGGGGCAGCCAGTCTTTAAATTAATAAAATAGAAAGAAACATGCTAAAATCTCACTCATCGCCTAATTGACATTCCAAACGGTTGACGATGACAAATGCATTGGATTGTAATCTTTCCGTTGATGTTTGCAAACTGCACGATCAGACCTCATAAACACTCAAAAGAATAACTATGTAAGAAGCATTTCACCAATGTTTACAATCGTTGTCGAATCACATGTATTATATTATTGCGCATAAAATAGTACGCTTACAGACTGAAAGAAAGATCGATACGTAACTCCGTTTAATTCATCACGGTATACTATTGTATTGATGATATATAATAATACATCGCTTTAACAATCTTAAAGTAGAAATAATTCTTTTTAACAGAGTTTTTAATAACGAAAGTGAAAACAACGGAAGTTGGATGGATATGCTGTGAGATGCTCTTCGGCTCCAGAAAAACAATACATATAAACTAAAAAGACGTGTGGGGGATAATTTTCAGCTGGAAAATATTTGAAATAGGGTAAGTGATGATATCTCTACGTGGTCATTTCTGTTATTTAGTGCGATCTCTTGCTGATTAATGTTAATAGTTGTTTTACTAGTTGCCACCCAACTGTCAAAATAAGTTTGTGTTTTCTCAGGTATGTGTATACACATACCCGGTTTTCTCACCACTGCACGTGGTTTCGACCGATTTGTTTTGCACGTTTTTCTACGGAGCACAGCGATGGCCACGCTTTCAAAATGGGTAGAAGGAATCGAAATATAAAATCAATCGCTTTGCCAATTTCTTTATATTCCTTTACAATTTTATATGTCGTCTGCAATCTATTTCAATTTGAGATGGTTTAAAATTTGCAATTTGGTTGAGAGGTAAATAACAAAATTGTTAAGCCTTTGAAATAGAATTGTGACTCTTATTATCCACCATACCTGGATTTTAAAAAAGTAGTTACGATTTAGTTATTTTTAGAACTTTGTTTAGGAAATTTATCCAAAAAAGGCAGTTGAATAAAAACTCATTTGTTGTTTTATGACAATAATTTTCAGTGAAATGTTGCTAACTTGACCTTGTATATGTATATAGCTTTGTATTTATTCAACTTAAGGTAGTGCATATCCTTCCTAACTTTAGATTGAGATTTTGTAAATTAATGTAAAAATGTATTGGTTTTAAACCAAAATATGAATAAAGCACACAAATATTGAATGTCAAAAATGTGTTTATGTTATTCTATCCGTCTTAAGCTTTAAAATGATATATAGTTTGACCATATTGTACCACATTGAATGAAGAACAATCAAAGCAAAGTTTTAATGAATTTTATCCCCCCCATGAACCTTAAGACAAGAAACCATCGGAGACGGGTGATGCTCCCCAAAGTTTTTTTGTCACAATATTGCACTATATATTCAGATAAAAGGAAATGTCTTGAGGGCACAGTAGTTGGGGGGACAATAATTTTTTTATAGAAAATTTCAAAGGGCCATAACTCTGTGCAAAAATCATCCAACCAGAACCGGCTGATAATATGCACATCTCCTCTTGGTAGTGAAGCTTCCCATGAAGTTTCATTGAATTCCGGTCATTAGTTGCTGAGAAATAGCCCGGACAAAAATTGTGCATGGATGGACACACGGACGGACAGACAAAGCAGCGACTATAAATATTATGCTCTCCCCAAAATAAATTTTGGGGGAGCATAAAAATGAGAGAATTTCAGTTAATTTATTAATTTCCTTACAATCATTTGCATAATACATTTTATGAACATGTTGATCATAATGTCTGTAACAAGTGATATAGAATTTCGTAACTTAGTTGTTTTAAGATCCTTGATAAAACTGGACCATTTGTCCCGTTACGTGCAACGAACTGTTGTGTGGTAAGTGATTTTTGAACTGCATTATGAATGATTTTACTTACCAATGGACCGACAGACAGACCCATAAATGTCACATGATATCAAGCTGACTAGCAGTTGGGCTGATATAATATGATCTTAAATCACAGTGAACCAAATTGAAGAAGAGAAACCTTATTTGACAGTATAATAACAGTGAAATATACTTACGGATACACAGTAGTTCAATGATGATACTTGAAACAACTGCCAGCATTATCATTGGTTTCGCCATCATTTACACTGTAATATAAAACAAAACAAGATATTTCTATGAATGGCCCTCAATGATACTCACTTTGATTCACAAATTCTAACACTGTCTAGATCAATCAAATATAAAAGATTTATTAAAATCTTTTCAGAAGTAGCTGTTTAACCCAGCTTTTTACCTTAGCTGAACATTGTAAGCAACCAATCAATTTGAATATGAAATTTCCTGCCAGTAAGAAACCTTTCAAAGTACAAAATGTGTTTTCATATTTACAGTAATATATTATTCAATCAACTTTCTATATTTT
The DNA here is from genome assembly GCF_020536995.1 of Dreissena polymorpha. Taxonomy (NCBI): domain Eukaryota; kingdom Metazoa; phylum Mollusca; class Bivalvia; order Myida; family Dreissenidae; genus Dreissena; species Dreissena polymorpha. The sequence continues at coordinate 57,964,047 of NC_068361.1, forward strand.
GGAAGTATACTACAGGATACTACAGTTCATGTATCAACACTGTTAACAGCGTGTTGAGAATGAAACAATTTTATCTTTTATGATTAGCATTGAGAGATAGAGCAGTGTCACACTCAACTCTCGACATCAATACAGAGTGTGTGCCCCTTTATATTTAGAAAATTGTCAGCGCCAGAGTGTTTGTACTTCAAGGCTGTGTTCTCATATTTTGTAATTACTAAAATATTTCATAAGTGTGCACTCATAAATTTTAGATCATATAAGTATTGTTGTTCAATAACCTGAAATAAGCTTTGATGCAAAATATTTTTAATTGTTTTCGCTATTGACTGTTGTATGTATGTATGTTTTAATTTTTACCTTGCTGTCAAGGATAACCCATGAAAGTGCAAGCACTTATTTCTAACTGGGTCCTTTGGTTTTGCTGAAGAGACAGCAAGCAGAAGAGACAGTATTGGGATACAAGGAATCCGGGTGTGATACCCTAGCTCTTTGCAAATAGATCCCTTGGTTCTTTTACGTGCTCAGTGTATAGCACCGATACACGCGAGAGTTACCTAGGTTTCATACCAGTACATCTCTAGTTGGGTGGGAAACACTTTAACATTTTCTAAAATTTTCAGTGACCAGGCCGGGAATTGAACCGGGGACCTCTGAAATGGTAGACCAAAGTGTTAGCACTCGACCACCGCACCACCAAAAACACGTACATGTATAAAGGTTTATACAACCCGTTGTTCCAGCAGTGGAATCATGGCCTCACTTTCATGCATTGCAATTTCCAATGCGCAAGGTACATATACAGGTCAGTTTGTGGTCAGTTTCAAAAATCGCAATAAAAACTTGTTAACTACATGTATGTGAACTTGATGTTTAAATTTTCATTAGAAAGATATTAAATGAAGATATTTGGCGATATTATTCATGGATTCTTAATGTGTTTTTAACAATCGCATGATAATTACAAAGTTTTTATTTATTTAATTAGAAATATTCCACCAAACAGATCAATTTATTAAGTTAGCAGTGACTTAATGGACATGAAGTCCACCAAATAATCTGGAGGTCAGGGATTCAATCCCCACTCGGGGAGCGTTCTGTAGATCTTCCCCAAAGACACCAAGTACTGGTTATAGGGCCCAGAAAACTGACTTGAGAGCGTTTCTATAGGCCTGAGGCTTTCATTGCAATCAAGCTTAAATAAATAGGTTTTAGTTATTAAGCATGAGCGAGATGATGGACAATACTATTAATAATGGAATCAAATAACAAGGTTCGACAAACCATGTCTGTTTGAAAAAAGCGGGTATAAATATTTAAAATTATGTACGGATGATTTGTGTTTCGCCATCTCACCATTCATAAATGTTCATTCGCGTTATGTTTTTTCTATTCTGTTAATATAGATTTCTGATCGATAATATATAATGAAGCGAAATAAGCCACAAAATCTGGCACAACATCCCATAATTGATTTGTGTGTGATGCAGCTAAGAACACAGAAAAAAGCACTCACTATCTGTGATCTCATAGGTACAACTTTTGATCTTGACATCAAAACTGACCACAATCATAGCCGTATATATACCTTTTTTTTAAAGATAATTGTTGTATAAACATAATAAGGAAAACAAGTTTCCTCACTTGGCTGGGCCATTTTGACCACATATTCTTTTAATACATTTGATAGATGAACACTTAATAATATTACATACTAAATATTCAACTGCTACCTGAAGAGTAAGCGCATTAATTGTCTGGCTGTGTGTCACTGGTATTTTAGACTAAGGTTTCTAGGATCAAAGTCAAGGTCACAAACTAAGGTCGAATGTAACACATTTTGATTACAAACAATGCCTTCTTTGTTAGGATTTTACTATACATCACAGAATTTTTCATGCCCTCGTGTAATTATTCATCGTTATCAGGCAGCGAGGCCATGCAAGACCCATGGTCTTAATTAAGTGCAAGGTCAAACAAATTTCTTTGCATAATATCACTCCTTAAAATGACTTTTTATAAGCTTTTTTGGTAGTTCAAATTAAAACTTGCTGGCGAGTATATACACAGATAACTGAATGAGGCACAACCATTGTCCTTACACACCATCTTTTAATAACACCATCTCTTAAAATCATCCTTTGCGACTTTAAAAAACTCCTTCTATGTTTTGGATTTGTTTATTGGAGCTTTATTTTTGAACTGCTTGTATAGGTTTTCTTTAACCTTCATTCAAGAGCATCAATTAATGATAAAATAAGTAGGTTTGTACATAATTTGGACTTTAAAATGAGCATTTTGCAGGGGTTTATAATCAATGCAACACACTTGCTTGTTTTTGACCTCAAGAGACAAAGTTTCCAACTTTGCCAAGATATTATTGAGACAGTACCAGACATTCCTCAAAGTGTGGGACTGTCGGACCCGACCATTTTTTTAAAAGACAGGTCCAATTGAAAATGCCATGTTGCCTGTCCAAATGTCCGCAAAATAATTCAAAATAAAAAGTTGATTTATTTCATAGAATTTAAAACTGGAAAGAAAAAGCAAGCAGGCTGTCAAGTGACCTTTTTTCAAAAAGTAGGAAAAAATAGGAACTTCTTTTGCAAGAAAAGTAGGAAAAAAGTAGGAAAAAGTAGGAACTTTTCCCTCAAAAGTAGGAATACATAATACTTATTTTTTAGACACAGGTCTAGGAAACATAGCTTGAAACAGAGCAGGAGTGCCATCACATGTTCTGTATGGATACCCACTTGAAGCTACCTTAAGGACCCAGAAGATTTCAGCCTTTTGTACCTGTTCCTTGTGTGATGGATGTACTTGCATACAGATAGATTTATCCCCACAACTCTGAGAGCTGCTTGGCTTTTGGGCACTTCCAAACAAACGCTTTTGTGAATTATCATACATGTATTTCATGTTTTCCTTGTGTTTTTATCCATCTGCATGACTTATAAGTTGATTAGCACCAGAATTACTACAAGATGGACTTCATTCAGACAGTACAATATCTTGCAAACTAATTGCCGGTATCTCTCTTGCACCATGATCCCAGTGTTTTTCCACTGTTGTCCAACTTCTCCATCCATGAAGGGTTAAACTTTGTTTTCCCACTAGGAATTTTAGCACTTATAGTGTATCTATGATAATTAAGTTTCAAGCAAAGCTACCCAAAGCTATAGAAGTATACATGTAATTAGATGCTGTTCATTTTGGTGTATCATCAAATAAGTGGTTAGAGGTCTTCTGTGTATCGATATAAAAATGGTAATTATATTGTGCATGTTATATCCTTAAGCAGAAGACCAAATTTATTTAGTGATACACCAACTTGTTGTACAAGATTAATACTGGTATATAAAGCAGTGTAAATGCTCTGCTACAGCTACATTGTGAAACCTTTAAATTGACAATAGGGTGCAGTTATAATGACTTAAGTTACATTCAAAATTACTGGTCATCGCAGAGCAGATTATGCAACTGGAGATAGGACCTTATAACATAACCTACGCCCCAGGAGTGAAATAACGTAATGCTCAATTTTGTTTATTACACGGGTGTTATTACACTAGTTATATAACTGTGAAAGGACGTCATTTTTTTGACGAAATGACGTAATTAGTCCAGCGAATCTATAAAGTTAAACTCTTTTACAATGTGAATAAACAGTGAAAAGAGCATAAAATAAAAATAAATGTGTTGGTCATGTTATAAATAGAATCTTAGATTCGTGGTCATTTTGTATTGAATTTATTAAACTCGTCATCTAAATAAAGATAAAAACTCGGCAAGCCTCGTTTTTATCTTCATTTAGATGACTCGTTTAATAAATTCAATACAAAACGACCACTCATGCAAGATCCTATATTTATCACCTGACATCTTTTATGACAGCATTGATTGGGCAATGAAACAGTTGCACTACATTGTTTATTCCAGTTTCAAATAATGGCTTTTACATTATTGATGACTTTGCGGGAGTGTAATAATGCCGTTTAATAATTTTAATACTTCGCTTTAACACCTTGAAGTTACCTCACTAGCTATGGCATCATTAGACAAGAATTGTGTTTGTCCGAAACACAATGCCCACTATTGCGCAGCTTTGAAATAAAATTTCAATATATCATTTGGCAGGTTTAGAAATTATCTCCCTTTTAAAGCTTATTACTTCCCTTGGATTGTATTTTTTAACTTTTGACCTTGAAGGATGACCTTCACCTTTCACCACTCAAAATGTGCAGCTTCATGAGATACACATGCATGCCAAATATCAAGTTGCTATCTTCAATATTGCAAAAGTTATGGCCCATATTAAAGTTTTCGGACGGACACACACACACAGACAGACAGACAAACGGACTGACAGTACAACTGCAATATGCCACCCTACCGGGAGCATAAAAATGTATCAGGGCATTTAGGCATTTATCTTTAATTACTAAACATGATGTACCTATGATATCAATAGAACATCATATCCGTTGTCATGTAATACAGAATTTATTACATTATATTTGTAAATGATGAAAACTCGGCAAAGCATCAGTTTTATCTTTTTTCCAATAACTTGTGTAATAAATTCCATATTACATAACCACTCATACAACACATGTATCTCTATATCTCTACATTCCAAACAGCAATATCATGTAAACATGCATAATGTTTGGTCAAATTGTTGTCAATGGAAACAAAATAAAACTGGAATAAACAATGGGTTCCCTCAGCTCTTGCATCACTGGGAACTGTGTAAGGTAGTGAAGTCTGCAGTGTACAAATGCTAAAGAAGTAAACAAGGCACTATTGTTACTTAAAAAAAAAACTTGTCAATAATTTTAAAAGTTACATAAGAAATAAATATTTATGCTCCTGAAGAGGTGCTAGCAGACAGTCAGCATGGGTTGTCAGGTCTCATCTAGATGAATGCACATTAACAGGGATACAGTCATGCCATAGATTCATTCATCCTGCAAGTTTACTAAATAAACTCTTTAAAAAAAAAATCTCCATTGAAAATGAAAAAGTAGGAATAGTAGGAAGATTTGGTAAAAAAATAGGAAAAAGTAGGATCCTGATGAAAAAGTAGGAAATAGTAGGAAAAAGTAGGAAAAAGTATGACCGCTGGAATGGCAGAATGGTCTAAGTCGTAGACTTTTTACTCAAGGAGTCCAGGGGTCAGTGTTTCGAGCCCTGCTGAGGGTTACCTTTTTTGTCTGTTTTAATTTTATTCTTGATTTTTTTTCTGGAGCATTTTATATCCAATGTTTACATTTATCAATATAAAGCATTTAATGACAAACTTCAAAACGTGCCAAAATCTGTGAAAAGGCCCCTTTAATTTTGAGTTATCATATATATTTGGCTACCCAGAAGTATTTGTCAGTGCAAATTTCTACATTCTGATATATTTATTTCTTTGTGCTTTTAAAACTTAATCTATTTAATGTTGTAATTTATATTCTACATTCTCTTGTTTTAAGTAAATATTTTCCATTTTATGTTTCCAATTATCAGTAGGTCAATTTTGTCAATACATTTCGAGTTGGTTACTTGATGTTTTGGTAGTATGAATCCCAGTCTGGTCCTGCTTGTCAACAAAGTATATAGGAACGGATGTCTTTTAATACTTTTCAGAATATCTTGGGTAATTTATTTTTAATATTTTAGGGAATTATCATGCTATTAATTTGCCAATATTATGATGGTCATAATTAATAGGTACATAACATAACCAGATCATTAAACCTGTTTGAAACATAGTTTAAAATTTGTGACCATTTCCGCAGGGACTGTTTAAAGAATGTTGGGGAGTCAGAGACAACAATGATGGCTCTTAAAATAGCTAATTATTGATCTTTTTCAGCAAAGCTAGGTTAGATAACATATCTCAGTGAATATTTCCTTTTTGCAAATTCAATACACACATAAAGCAGGCAAGCATTGCATTAACCCTGGCTTGGACATGTATGAAGTAAAAATGTAACTACCTTAATCAACCAGCCATGGTGTGCTTAAAATGAATGATGAAACAGTACACTTAAGTTACCCCGGCGAAATGTTGTTCATGATTTCATGAACACTTCAAGCCAATCAAGAACTGTTCATGAACGGTTCTGAAAAAGTTCCTGAGCTTGGTTCATGAACTTTTGGACATGAACTGTTCTTAAGACATGTTCATGAACTGTTTATGAATTATTGTTGAACATTTCAAAGTTCATGAACAGTTCTTCATCTAACCATAAATACTTAGTGATGAACATTTCATGCACAAGTATTTCTAATGACTTTTCTGAGACAGACTTTAAGGATCCATCATGAATAATTCATGAATTCCTTTGTGCTAGATGTTTCATACATATTTTTGAAAGTAATATTGAAATGTCTAGCATACAAATCTTGTAGATTTGTGAAACATGTGAAGTTAGTATGAATATGCATAGTACTTTCACCACTGTAAGTTAGAGTTCTTGACCTGTACTAGAGAATTTTAAGAACATTTGTACAAGAACTGTTCAAGAACTGCCTTCAGGAACACTTCAATAACTTTTTAAGGACCTTTCCTGTTCTTGAATTATTCTTAAACTATTCTTGAACACTTTAAGAACTTTTTTGAACAACATGTTTCCTTCTGATGTTCTTAAACAGGTCTACACAATGTTTTTGAACGTATGATGGACTTTTTAAGAATCCAATATGTTCTTAAAAGGATCTGTCATTGTTCTTGGAAGACTTAAAAGACAAGTTTAAGAACGTTTTAAGGACATCTTATTTCAAGAACATTTTAAGATGATATCAAGAACTCAATGTACATTGCATTGCTGTTTTTACAAAGAAAGAATATTGTGTGCACAGGAAGTTGAAACGGAAGGCACATGATTTATGTTATATTTGAAAATGTAAGTCTTTAATAATTTACTGGCTGAACTGATCAGCCAGTGGTTCCATTTCAAGTTCTTTGGCACTGTAAGTGTAACCATTTCAGGGAAACCATTGCTTAGTAAATGATTCTTGAACTGAAAATGAGACTATTCATAATCTTTTCAATACATGAATTATTCATGAACATATAGTGCAAAGTTGTATTATGAAATTTAAAGAGTATTATCAAACCACTTGTATCTCAGTTATTAGTGTTATATTTAAATTATTGTTATATGTTGCTATCAATATGTTAAGTGCTAATACAAGACTTGTTTCTTCTTACCCTGACCTGTTTGTTGAGCTTTAGTAACACTTATGATAACCTTTGCATAAATTGACAAATTCTTGTTCATGAATAGTTCATGAACACTTCATGCCACCTCAGTTCATGAACTCTTGAAGAACTATGGTTCATGAACTATTCACTTACAGTTCGTGAACAGAAAATGAGCCATTGAAAAATAGAAGGAAAATGTTCATGAACTGTTCGTGAACAGCAAAACCCTGAAGAATTTTTCAAGAATTGTGTTGTTCATGAACTGTTCAAGAACACTTCATGCCAATGATGTTCATGAATAGTTCATGAACATTTCATGCCATAATGGTTCAAGAATAATTCATGAACACTTCATGCCACACGGGTTCAAGAATAGTTCATGAACACTTCATGCCATAAGGGTTCAAGAATAGTTCATGAACACTTCATGCCATTTGGTTTCAAGAATATTTCATGAACACTTCATGCCATTAGTGTTCATGAACAGTTCATGAACTAAAATTTCAAGAACTTTTCACAGACGTGGCTCATTTTCTGTTCACAAACTATCCGTGAACAATTCATGAACTCAGTTCACGAACAGTTCATGAACTGTTCACGAATTATTCGTGAACTGCAGAACAACATTTCGCAGGGGTAACACTGAGCAATATATCATATTACTTGAATAATTAGGTGCATAATGACCTTGACAATTACTTTGTAATTATAGGTGTTCTGGTGACTATCGCATTTACAAAGTCTGGATACAAACATGATCACAATTTTGTGTTAAAGTTGTTTATGCTTTTTAAATTAAAGCATTACTTAAATATGATCTTGCATTAAAATTTAGACAAACACAAAAAGGATATTTGGTCACTCTTAAACAGTAAGTGAAATTGTATTTTATTGTATTTTCACAGAACTTTAACTGCAGTCATACGAGTTAAATAATAGAAGTATGTGAAAAAGTAGCAGTAGTAGCAGTGTTTGTGTTGGTGCTACTGGTGGCAGTAGTAGTTAAATTGTCTTCAGATCAAATATGCCACAAGGTCAAATGTTCCGCATTATTTTGGAAAAAAAACGCATCAACTCTGACCTCAAGTATTAGGGAATTTATAATTGCCTCTTAAGCAGAGGGGGGAATCACATGACAAACAAGATGGCGACGTCCTTGCCGAGGCAGGTATTTTTCGTCGTTTTATACCCTTTATTACCTGTAATATTATTTTTTATTCCGCTCACTTTCCAGCCATAAGAAGAAAGTAACTGACTTTTATTTCATAGTAATATTGGTTCTATATCTCGGCTTTACTCGGTGCAAAATTTCTTAGTGGGATGACCTAATTAGAGCTCCACTAAGAAAATTTGCAGGGTAAAGTCAAAATATAAATCGAATTTAAATACGAAACAAACGCACCTTTTTCCTGATATGGCTGGAAAGTGTCATTTAAAAAAAGAAAAGAAATAATAGACATAACCATCTTGACTATCACGTGATTACCCCCTCTGTTAAAGGGGCCTTTTCACAGATTTTGGCATGTATTGAAGCTTGTCATTAAATGCTTTATATTGATAAATTTAAACATTGGACCTGAATATCTCCAGTAAAAAAACAAGAATACAATTAAAACAAGAGGGCCATAAAGGCCCTGTATCGCTCCACTGCTGAAAAAAGGCTGAAACAAATATTCTCTGCATGCGCAAATACTTAACAAGGGCTGTTTGTAAAACATGCATGCCCCCCATATGGGCTCTCCGTTGTAGTGACAGCCATTGTGTGAATATGTTTTTTGTCACTGTGACCTTGACCTTTGATCTAGTGACCTGAAAATCAATAGGGGTCATATGCCAGTCATGATCAATGTACCTATGAAGTTTCATGATCCTAGCCATAAGCGTTCTTAAGTTATCATCCGGAAACCATATTAATATTTTGGGTCACCGTGAGCTTGACCTTTGACCTAGTTACCTGAAAATCAATAGGGGTCATCTGCGAGTCATGATCAATCTACCTATCAAGTTTCATGATCCTAGGAATAAGCTTTCTTCAGTTATCATCCAGAAACCATTTTACTATTTCGGGTCACTGTGACCTTGACCTTTGACCTAGTGACCTGAAAATCAATAGGGGTCATCTGCGAGTCATGATCAATCTACCTATCAAGTTTCATGATCCTAGGCCTTTGCGTTCTTGAGTTATCATCCGGAAACCATTTTACTATTTCGGGTCACTGTGACCTTGACCTTTGACCTAGTGACCTCAAAATCAATAGGGGTCATCTGCGAGTCATGATCAATGTACCTATGAAGTTTCATGATCCTAGCCCCAAGCGTTCTTGAGTTATCATCCGGAAACCACCTGGTGGACAGATCGACAGACCGACCGACATGTGCAAAGCAATATACCCCCTCTTCTTTGAAGGGGGGCATAAATATAGGCCCTATTTAAGCACATGTACACTTTTGTGACCCCCTGGGCTTGGTCAAATTTAACCCCAGGGGCATAATTTGAGCAAACTTTGTAGAGGACTACTATATCTCACTACATGTACATACAAAATATGGTAGCCCTAGGTCCTAGAGAGGACAAGAATATTTTAAAAGTTTTGACAAAATAAGCAAGATATAAGCGTATATAATGTTCAATTTTGTGACCATGTTACTGCATACCAAATTTGGTAGTCATAGTCTGAATGGTTTTCGACAAGAAGCTTTTTAAAGATTTCACAAAATAGGCGCTTTATAAGCGTTTATTCAATTTTGTGACTCCCCAGGGCAGGGTCAAAATTGACCCCAGAGGCATTATTTGAACAAATTTAGTAGAGGTTTATTAGATGTCACTACTGTACATACCAAATTTGGTAGCCCTAGGCCCAATGGTTATGGACAAGAAGTTTTCACAAAATAGGCCCCATATAAGTGTATGTTCAGTTTTGTGACCCCCCGGGCAGGGTCAAATTTGACCCAAGGGGCATAATTTGAACAAACTTGGTAGAGAGCTATTTGATGTCACTACATACCAAATTTGGTAGCCCTATGCCTTATGGTTAAGGACAAAAAGATTCTTAAAGTTTTCAAAAAATAGGCACTATATAAGCATATAATCGATTTTGTGGCCCCCAGGGCAGGGTCAAATTTGACTCCTGGGGCATAATTTGAACAAACTAAGTGGAGGACTATACAATGTCACTACATACCAAATTGTGTAGCCCTAGGCCTAATGGTTATGGACAAGAATTTTTTTTAAGCTTTCACAATAGGCATTATATAAGCATAATATGTTCAATTTTGTGACCCCCGGGGCAGGTTCAAATTTGACCCCAGGGATAAAATTTGAACAAATTTGGTAGAGGACTATAAGATGTCACTACATACCAAATTTGATAGCCCTAGGCCGGATGGTTATGGACAAGACAATTTTTGAAGTTTTCACAAAATAGGCCTTATATAAGCATAGCATGCTCAATTTTGTGATCCCCCTGGGCAGGATCAAATTTGACCCCAAAGGCATAATTTGAACAAACTTGGTAGACAACTATAAGATTTCACTACATAACAAATTTGGTAGCCCTAGTCCCAATGTTTATGGACAAAAAGATTTTTAAAGTTTTCACAAAATAGACTCCATATAAGCGTAATTCCCCTGCAAAGATTTGTTCTAGAAATTGGAACGGTTCTGGAACTGTTCTAGAACATCAAGAACAGTTCTAGAATGTTCCAAATTTGCGTTCTAGAACTTATGTTCTGGAATTGTTCCAGAACTGTTTTCTAGAATAATTCCAGACATTTGTGGAACAAGGCTTAGTTCTGAAACTGTTCCAATAATATACAAGAACATTTTTAGAACATTTCTAGAACAAAATAAGTTCAAGAAATTTCTAAAAATGTTCTAAACTGTAGTTCTAGAACACATTTAGAACTCTTTAAGAACCAGTAAGTTCTACAAACGTTCTAATGGGGAATAAGAACACATATAGAACAGGTCTAGAACCAAAGTCTACAATTGTCCTACATATTTAAAATAAACTAGTTCAGACAATGATAATTTGACTTCTTTCAAATTATATTTCAAAACAATTTTCACATTGAAACTTTGCTTGCTGTGGTGTCTGCAAGATATTGCTGTCATATCATGAGATTTATATATATCATACACAAACAGAGGACTAATGTTAAGGAGGAGTGTTTGTTGATAGGTCTGGGATACTTTGTCTTATTTCTTATCCTAAAAAATTATGTGGGTACTCACTAGAAACAACATTACGAGGCACTCTTAATGAGTATCCAAACATAAGCTTTTATGGAAAACTGGAGAAAATTATCCCTGAAATACCAAATAGTACTTCTCCTTTAAGTCCTTACAAAATCTTCTGGTACACACATACATATACATGTATATAACCGACTATAATTTGTCACAAAATTACACAGACAAAAAATTACTGTATCTGTTCGGAATTCTGCATACTTAGTGTCTTCTGAATTTGCATGTAATCTTGTGTCAATAAACACTAGGACTTCACAGAGTTCCTCAACATTCACCATCACAAGAATCTCAGAGAACTAAACTGGAATTAGGTGACTAACTACAGGAGCTTCTGGTAACTGTAATGGGTGGATTTCATCCATCTTTTTCATAACATTATTCAGATATTGTGTAGTTTTTCTGCATTAAATCTGTCTCCAATAGTGCGTAGAACGTGGCACTGAAAGTGTTTCATCATCAAAATCCAGTATCTTCACACGCTTCAGTGGACCTGGAAAAAAGACATGTGAATGTATATTTTGAAACAAATATTATATAAAACTCTTTAACTTATTAACAGGTTTATAATTATAGAAACTTAATTCACAAGCAAATGATTGTGGTTTAAAAAAATCAACATGTTCGAACAAAATTAAATTCTGTACAGTATTAGGTTGTTTTGCACCCAAGTAGTTTCCTTTCCCCTAGTTGTTTTTCCTCCCAACTTCCAAGTAGTTACCACGGCCATTTTACCTCATATGTGAGCCACGTGTACTACCAAGTGTGAAACTACTTCTGGAAGGCAACATAATTCGGACAAAATAATACACTTGTTTCTTCGTTTTATGTAAACAAAGTGTTTTCTTCTGTAATGATGTTTTAGAAATATGCTTTTCTTAAAATTTCAGTAATGTACCTTATTCAGTCAGGCATTCCAGAATACATGGGTGTAAAGGTGACCAATGCCATTTTACTCTTGCATGTTATTAATGTTAATTTCACAAAATTTTAGATTATTTAATGTTTTGCAAAGTCTCGTCTTCTTGTAGTCATCGATAGATTCAAGTCTCATAATAAACTATTCCCGGGCCTCAAGAAGTTATTTTAGTGAGCATCACAGGTCTATAATCCCAGCCTGAAGTTGCGTGCAATGAGACTTTCAATGTAAACATTGAGCATTGTTAAATACTGAAATCACTTGCCTAACTTGCAGTGTAATCTTCAAAAAATAAGCATTGGTGTTTATGTGGTTTAAAAAAAATGATAACCAGTTATAAAACAGAAAAAAATGCGTCCATTCGCCTTATACTCGCCCTTCAGCAAATGGACCACTTATGAATTGTAATAACAGCTGTATTAAAAATAGTGTTCGACCCACAATACACGTTGACTTACTTAACTCGTGTTTCGAAGTGTAAGAACTCTCTGTCTGGTTGATTATTCTTTATCACATATCAAGCACTGGTACTTACCATTTTCCGATACATGAAGATGGTTTTCCTTTCGATGTGTCATTTAACTTAACATGAAGATATAAATTTAGTAAGGGGGGATTAGTTTTAAGTTGGAAAATTAAATTCCAAAGCTTATTTCAGCACTGCATCATACGGGTCTCTGAAAACCTACCCAGCCTAACCCCAAATGTAAGAGATAATTTCATTGGCCAAAAGTCACAAAACAGAGCTGACTGGTTTTTTATTTTATTTACGTAGACTGCCAGCGAGCAGCATTAACGATAAACAGTCGGGTGCATATAAGCGCGCTTATTTTAAATGGCAGACGTTATTTTCTTGTTCAATCGCGTTTTGAGCTTTATCGAACCACAAAATGTAGTCGCACCCAAAATAGATGTTGCTCACTACCAGGAGGGAGATCTCATCAAAGCCACTTACCAAAAACAAACATACGATGCGGTGATCAGTGAAATCCATCGTAAGTAAATTCGTTTGATAGCCAAACTTTTTGGTACCAATCTAAACTTAGTAAAAGGTTCTTGAATGGGGTGAACACTTTTTAATGACTGAAAGCGTTAAGCCAGCCTCGTCACCAATGTTAATAAATTCCTGCCGGAGAATATCGCAAAGTGATATTTCAGTTCGCTCAACGCGGACATATTTGACGAGGCGGTGTCTCCGTTAACAATGTCCCCTAAAAAATGTCCATATTTCAATTGCCGTAGAGCAAGTATATTTCACTTACTGTTTATAACACTGTGTATTGATAAAAAACACAAAGAATTGAAATAAATCAATATTAAAGTTAAGGGGTCTTCCTGATCATTGTTAAACAATCTGTTGTAAATAGTACAGGTTCGGGCAATCATATTTTCGGATAACGAAAAATAATCTTGTAAATAAATATATTATCATAATAATTATATAAAAAAATTTATATACTGTTGATTACAGATGACGAGGTTTCTCTTAAAGCAAGCAAAGCTACCGCCTAAGCATGCTTTGGAGGCAACTGTAGATAGGAAATAAACTCAAGGTAGGTATTATTTTCAAGGCATGTTCACAGTTCAGTGACAGGCAGGTAGTCCAAAATTACAGGCTTTAATATTTATGAATGTGAGTTGGACACTTAAATGAGACTCAAGAAATTCAATTTGCCTCCATTGAATAAGTGTTATTTTAAGTATTTTTTATCAGTTGGTCAACACTGCCTATAGATATGATTTTTTCCCTGTTATAAATAAAACATGAACACATTGTTTACAGTTATCCAATTTCACACTCACTCACTAGCCATTTGAAAAACAAATCTGATGAACAAACGTTTGAATCTGATGAACAAACGTTTGATAACATTAGCTAATTGTTTGTATGAGTAACTACTCGGACTAGCCAGAATTTCCAAATGTGAAATTTGATGGACTAAAACAAAGTATTCATGATCGCATGACACAATGCTCAAGTTTAGTTTTCAACACATTTCATAAATGATTTTAGAGTTCAGTGATCAAACACCAACAGAGCCTCGTGATAAGTTGCCTATAAAGAGGAGCATGATCCCATTAGATGCCTCCGAAGAGATTGACCTGACCAACAATGCTGCAAAGCAAAATCTCAGTAGTATGTTGGTTGTCTAATACTTTTTATTTTAATCCCTTAGAAATATATAAAATCCAGTATTTGATGCGTTCAAATCATAAAAAACTGCAACAGTGTCTTGAATATATTGCGTTCGTATTTAAGTTGGTGCTGAATGTCAAATTGTGTTATCCATCACCAGTTTACTTACAAGGTTTGCTGTATTGAAGAATTCTCAATTTGAAAATACTAATGTTGTGATCAAATGTGTAATAATTTGTTTGAATACTTTGATAATAAGTACACTCAATATTGATCAATAAAAAAGAATATGACAGTATCAGACTAAATTAATAGTCAACGTTATGTCTATATTTGTAATACTGTCCTGCTGGATCATTTAGACTTCTTGTTTAGTTTAAGTTGTGACTACATTTGTTATCTAAATGATTTCAGAGCAAAGTGCTCAAACACCTACAGAGCCTCGTGACAAGTTGCTTGTACACAGAAGAGCCTGATCCCATCAGATGCCTCCGAAGAGATTGACAAGAACTGTTCACGGACATTTTCAGAACTGTTTTAGAACATTTGTTCCAGACTTATTTGAAGCAACCTTTCGAAACTGTTCTAAACATTTCTAGAATTGTACTGGAACACACCGGCTGAGAACTGTTCTGTAATCATACTGAAAATGTTCTAGAATTATTCTGGAACAGTTGTTGAACGTTAAATGAGAAAAATTTTCTAGAACAATTCTATAACAGTTCTGGAAATTTATTCAAGAAAAATTCTGGAATAGTTCTAGAACGATAGTTCAAGAATTGTTCTAGAACAGTTGTTGAACGTTAAATGAGAAAAATTTCTAGAACAATTCTATAACAGTTCTGGAAATTTATTCAAGAAAAATTCTGGAATAGTTCTAGAACGATAGTTCAAGAATTGTTCTAGAACAAACCTTCAGAACTGTTTCAGAACAAATTGTTCTAAAAATTATTCTCATTTAACGTTCAACAACTGTTCTAAATCGTTCTAGAGCATTTTAAGGATGATTCCAGAACACTTCTAGTCATTAGTTCCAGTACAATTCTAGAAATGTTATAGAACAGTTCTAAAAATCTTCGCAGGGGATGTTCAATTTTGTGACCCCCAGGGCAGGGTCAAATTTGACCCCAAGGGCATAATTTGAACAAACTTGGTAGAGGACTATAAGATGTTACTACATACCAAATTTGGTAGCCCTAGGCCCAATGTTTATGGACAAGAAGATTTGAAAGTTTTCAAAAAATAAGACCTTTATAAGCATTATATTTAATATGGTGACCCCCGGGGCAGTTTCGAACAAACTAAGAAGAGAACTATTACATGTCACTACATACCAAATTTGGTAGCCCTATGCCATACAGTAATGGACAAGAAGTTTTTAAAGTTTTCACAAAATAGGCCTTATATAAGCATATGTTCAATTTTGTGACCCTCGGGGCAGGGTCAAACTTCACCCCAGGGGCATGATTTGAAGAAATTTGGTAGAGGACTATTAGATTTCTCTACATACCAAATTTATTAGCCCTACTGGCCCAATTGTTATGGACGAGAAAGATTTTGAAAGTTTTCACAAAATAGGCCTTATATAAGCATATGTTCAATTTTAAGACCCCCGGGGCAGGGTCAAATTTGACCCCAGGGGCATAATTTGAAGAAATTTGGTAGAGGACTATTAGATGTCTCTACATACCAAATTTGATAGCCCTAGGCCAAATGGTTATGGACGAGAAAGATTTTGAAAGTTTTCACAAAATAGGCCTAATTTAAGCATATGTTCAATTTTGTGACCCTAGGGCAGGGTCAAATTTGACCCCAAGGGCATAATTTGAAGAAATTTGGTAGAGTACTATTAGATGTCTCTACATACCAAATTTGATAGCCCTAGGCCCAATGGTTATGGACGAGAAAGATTTTGAAAGTTTTCACAAAATAGGCCTTATATAAGCATATGTTCAATTTTGTGACCCCGGGGCAGGGTCAAATATGACCCCAGGGGCATAATTTGAAGAAATTTGGTAGAGGACTATTAGATGTCTCTACATACCAAATTTTATAGCCCTAGGCCCAATGGTTAAGGACGAGAGGATTTGAAAGTTTTCACAAAATAGGCCTTATTAACAAATATAAGCAAATTTTCATTTTTGTGACCCAGGGGCAGGGTCAAATTTGACCCCAGGGGCATAATTTGAACAAATTTGAAAGAGGTTTACTCCAGGAACATTCCTGAGAAATTTCATCAGAATTGGAACAGTAGTTTAGGAGAAGAAGATGTTTTAAGGAAAAGTAAACGCACGCACGCACGACAGACACAGGACCATGACATAAGTTCGCTGGCCTCTGGCCAGTGGAGCTAAAAAGGGAAAAAAACTAACCCTCAACTGGGCTGGAACCACTGATCCCTGGAGTCCTGGAGCAAAAAGTCTCCCGCTTAGACCACTCGACAATCCGTGCTCATGCTATGAGTAGATGTATTTTTTACTGATATAAGCAATCCTCGTAGTTTCCCAAAATATAACTACAACAACAGAACTTTCTAAATTATTCAATTGTTTTGCGTTGCAACGCTTTATAATTTTCAAGTTTTCAAATCATCAAAAGATGCGTATAATGGATATTTTAGAGCATGGTTAATGTTCAGTATTACTATTTCCTCACAAATATCAACAAACATTTTCGAATCTGAAACAACTTTTTTAATTTTGTCAATTTACCAAAACGTGAAAAGGCCCCCTTTAAGGCCAGACTATAATATTTTAAAGATTTGTGTTTATCCATATCAAATTTCCACATTATTTTCCTGGGTTCATACATTTTCACACAAAATTCAAGCACATGTTTAAGTATAAGGTCAAAAAGGATGAAGTCAACTCATTTTTTAGCCTCCATAGGACATAATATACACAATGCCAATTTGTTCATAAGATATATATTTTATATTTTAAGGAGACAATAATTATTATAGAATAAAATCAGTTTAGGTTGAGGGGGTGGGGGATGGGCGGTCCGGTTAATTAATTAATTGACAATTAAACCTTGTAATTAAAATGATTCTTAAATCTCAATCATCCTTACAATCACCTTTTAAAACATAAATCTGACCTATTCTGAAGTATATTAGAAAACCCAAACTTGATAGCAATGTCGGGAGCAAAACACAAATTGAAGTGCTTTGTAAGTCTGTAGATAACCATAATTAACCCATTTATGTCTAGTGGACTCTCCCATCCTTCTAAATTGGATCAATTTATTTCCAAAATTAGGGATGTTTAGTATATTTATTTCTATATTTAGAATATTACTTACTGAAATTCCTTTAAGCAAACAGCGCAGACCCAGATGAGAGGCCGCATCATGCGGCGTCTCATCTGGGTCTTCGCTGTTTGCAATGTCCTTTTTTCAGGACGCTAGGCATGAATGGGTTAATTAATATAGAGAATACTAAGTAAGTGTGATTGCTGCAGTGTACTTAAATTCATCCCACGAGTGAAGAACGTTTACATGGCAAGGCTTGCAAAGCCTTGTAAGCCTTTCTGAGACAAGTGGGATAAAAATCGATACAGGTAGAGCATTTTTGGGATTGGGAATTGTGTCAATTCAACCTCTTTTCAGTGAATGGTTATAAGTCAACAGGATGTTAATGAACTGTAACTTTAAGCTTAATGAGAGGGTATTTTATTATATGTATAACTGTTGTTAGGTAGAATTTCAAGCATGTTGAGCTGCAACCTTATAGTCGTACTGTGTTAAACTATTTTTTTGTTTAACATTCCAAAAAGATCTATTTTGTCAGATCATTTTTTTTACAAAAATCTATATTATGATTATATTGTGTCAGATAATTATTTAGTGCATATGTCTTGAAAATTAGATTTTAACAAGACCATTTCCAAGCTATGTATGTCCCCTACCAGCTCCACCATTGTCAGATTAAAAAAATAATATTTGTTGCCATAGCAGCAAGAATTCTTGACGTAGAAACAAATGAAAAGAAGTGCATAATCTCCATATTGCCATCTGACTATGTTTCAAGTTTCATGAAAAAATATGAAGAACTTTTAAAGTTATTGCAGGATCCAGAAAAGTGTGACAGACAGACTCACAGACAGACACACCGTGCGCAAACCATAAGTCCCCACCGGTGAAACCAGTAGGGGACAATAATGTATTGATAAATAAGAATCTGATTTTGTGTTGCAATATTCCTTTCATTGTTGATGATTATAGAGGAATTTCACTACTAGATATATTTGGCAAAATATTTACTAACATAGTAAATAGACGTTTGACTTTTTTCGCAAATGTTTACTCAAAAATAGACGAGTCGCAAGCGGGCTTTAGGGAGGGTTATTCAACTACCGACAACGCCTTTGTGCTTCAGACTTTGATTTATAAAACCTTATCGCAGAAGCGCCGGAAACTCTATGTAGCGTTTATTGACTTTAAAGCCGCGTTTGATTCTGTGGTGAGAGACAAGTTATGGGAAGTCTTGATTAAATCTAATGTCAAAGGTAACTTACTAAAAGTGCTAAAAGGGATGTATAAATCCGTGAAAGCGCGCGTTCGCACCAGCACTGGATTAACGGAGCAATTTGAGAGTAACATCGGCTTAAAACAGGGTTGTTTGGCTTCGCCGAAATTGTTTACATTTTTCATAAACGAACTAATAACATACCTAAAAAATAAAGGCATACGTGGGATTCAGCTTAAACCGTGTGATATTGAAATTTTCAGCCTTATGACACAGTAGTTGGCCTACAAAGACAACTGAACCTACTTTATGATTTTTGTACCGATTTTTATTTAGCTGTAAATATCAGTAAAACTAAAGTTGTAGTTTTTAAGAACGGCGGTCTCCTAGCAACAAATGAGAAATGGTACTATAACGGTAATTTGTTGCCCGTGGAACAGACATTCACTTATGTCGGTGTATCGTTTTCTTCGTCCTTGTCGCTCACTCATATGGCTGAAGCAAATTGTATTAAAGGTAAACGGGCAATAAACAGTATTCTATCATCTATGGCCAATTATGGCCAACTGCCAAATTCAATTTTCTTTAAACTATTTGACTCAAAAGTTGTGCCAATTTTACTATACGGGTGTGAATTGTGGGGTTTCAAAACCAGAGATTGTATAGAACAAATACAACGTTATGCTTGTAAAAGATATGCATGCTTAAATGAAAAAACACCAAACTCTGTCACACTTGGCGATTGTGGTCGTTACCCGTTATTTATTAACGCGCAGATAAGGTGTTTAAAATTCTGGCTAAAAATACTAAAAATGCCTGACTCCAGATATGTACGAAAATGTTACGATTATTTGGTTGATACTAAGGTCCATCTAGCTGTGAATTGGGCAACAGAAATTAAATGTTTATTGCATGAAAATGGATTTGGATACGTTTGGAACAACGGTCATGTACCACACTTAAGCACTTTCTTAAACGAATTTACGATACGGCTCAGAGACCAATACATCCAATCATGGAGAGAAACTATTAACCATTCACCAAAACTGAGTGTGTATAAACATATAAAGTCATCGTACAGTCATGAAAGGTACCTTGACATTCTATGTATAAGAAAATACAGGCATTGTTATTCACAATTTAGATCAGGTTACCATGAACTTGAAATAGAAAAGGGCCGGTATTCTAATATTCCAATACATGAAAGAATTTGTAAAGTTTGTAACTCAAAACAAGTTGAAACGGAATATCATTTTCTTTTTATCTGTCCAGTGTTTAAGGATCTAAGGGCACGATTTATTCCGCAAAAATTTCTTTTAAATCCCAATGTAATGAAATTGCATATATTAATGTCAAGTCGAAATGAAACTTATATTAAGGATCTAGCATCGTATATTTACCTTGCTTTTGTAAGACGTAAGGAGTTACTTACGTTGTAGGGTAGCTCAACTTATCCTTTACTACCTTTTTCAATATGTTAAACCTATACCATTTCATGCTTGATGATGTTATGTGCACACATGCTTTTGTACATATATATATAATTATGTTCTATAACTGTGTCAGGGGCCGGCGGCCTGCATATAACAATAAACCTTTGTTGTTGTTGTTGTTGTTGATTGGTCACAATTTGATGTTTAAACACCATTTTTTTAACATAAAGTTTGTATTATATATCTTTAAACTTTATGTGAATCATTCTAAAGCATGCCTTTAATTTTTTACTTGGGCTAATAGTTAATTGAATAACAATTTTCATCACAGGCTATTTTTCAAGTTCACTTACATCACCTTTTTGGGGTTTTACAATGAATACATGTTTTAAGTTTAGGGTTTCATAATTACAATAATTATTGTTAAACTATAACTATTATTGTTAAAATATAGTTTTTAAGAATGTTATACCATAACATAATATAATTACAATTAATTACAGTGCTTTGACTAATTTTAACCACTTTTTACAACAAAATTGTGTTGTTCCTTTCAACTTTTCAATTTCATAACTTCAAACATTTTGTAATACCTTGTTAAAACCATGGCTTATGCAATATAAACAAGTGATGTGTTTGTGAAACACTATATCCCAATATTTTGACCTTGAAGGATGACATTGACGTTTCACCACTCAAAATGTGCAGCTCCATGAGATACGCATGCATGCCAAATATGAAGTTGCTATCTGTTACAGGTTTTTTTTTCCACTTTTTGGGAAGATAGCCCATGGCTTTGGAATTGGGAATTTTATCGGCATTTACATGAAATTGGGAAAATAAATTCATTAGCCTTTTTTTCCACATAAAAAGGCCACTGAATTGGGAAATACTAAATTTGATATAACTCTTTATAATCATTGAAATTAAAAGAACAAAATCATAAAATACTTTGTTAGATGTAATTGAATTGAAATTGAGATAAAATACGCATTAGACTTCTTCCTAAAAAAAAAAAAATTTTTTTTTTTTTTGATAATTGGGAATTTTTTGCCACATTTTGGGAAAAAAGTATACTTTTTGGGATTGGGAACATAGCCGAATTTCGGCTATAAAATCGGGACAAAAAAAACCCTGTGTTAAGCTTCAATATTGCAAAAGTTATGGCAAATGTAAAAGTTTTCACAAACAAACAAACACACAAACAAAGCAACAAACCAACAGACAGGGCAAAAACACACAAACAAAGCAACAAACCAACAGACAGGGCAAAAACAATTATGTCCCCCACTATAGTGGTGGGGGACATAAAAAGGCAGTAAACAGATCAATGACAGTTCAGTGGTCTAGCCTAATAGCATAAACTAACTGAAAATCAATGCACTTCGCAACAAGTTTATTATGCAACTAAAGTTAACACAGTTTACAATAAAATACAATCAATGTAAAGTATTAAAATAGATCAGTATAAACTATATAACTTACCAAGTATTTAAAAATGTTAATCTTCATCACAAAAACACTTTTGAATAATCTATCAAATCATATTAAAATCACTGAAGTTTTAACAATTAAGTGTATTGAAATCACAGATAAGAAGCTGGCTACCTTTTGGCTGAACTCTCTCAAACTGAGAATGTTACCCCCAAACAATAACGCTGCCGTCAAATTTCATAGGTGTCACTGTTGTGTATGGTGAGACTTTCTTGAACCTGACACAGCGAGTCATCTATATTGATATTGGTAATTGTTACGTTTAAATGCAAGCAGCCCGATTATGAGCGTTTACATGCAGGTAAATCAGGCGATTAAACAACAGGTGTAAAGGTGTTTAAATGATCAGATGATACATTCCATTTCAATTAATGATTAAGTCTCTCAGTATGAAAAATAGTTAACTGTGATATACGGCATTCGTTCAAGTTGTTATTGGGGGATTCCCCACAAAAGTCATTCTTAAAAAAAATACACAATGCGTACAATTATTGGTGTCACAAAGTCACATTATATTTTAAATTGTATTCACATGAAACATAGTTTACCCTTTTTATGCCTAATGAACTCTCCCATCCTTTTAAACTGGATCAATTTATTTCCAAAATAAGGGATGTTTAGTATGTTTATTTCTATATTTAGAATATTTCTTACAGAAATTCCTATCAGCAAACAGCCCAGACTCTGATAAGACGCCACATCATGCGGCGTCTCATCTGGGTTTACCGGTACGCTGTTTGCCAAGGCCTTTTTTTCCTAGAAGCTAGGCATAAATGGGTTAAGTTAAACATTAGACTGTAAAAATTAAGCATTCATGTTTTCTTTCAACTCAAGATATTACATCTCTCAATACAAATCTTGACTTAAATGACTCATTTGTGAAAAATAAACATGTACATGTGGATCATGTGGTCACCAGTGTCATAATATTAAATACTGTATAATCAATATTATATGTGGGGCATTACTTTTCATTGATATCTTTTACTTTTATTTATAAAAATTGATATTGGAAAATACAGGTTAGTTGAATGCCTGGGGCTTAAATCCAGCTGTAGTAAGATTCATTTTGTTGTCCACTTTCTACAACTTTTGCACTCCAATAAAGGCTTATTGTACTGGTCTCAATTGAGCAAGGGTTAACTGCATGCATAGTTGTTCTCTTATTTTAAACATATACATATATTTATATGAACATAAATATATTATATTTCACAACCAACAGATTTAATGCCAATAGAATGTTAAAAATGAATTAGTTAATAATCAATGTAATTTCCCAATACTGAATCAGCCAGAGCGTATTACACACTTTGATATTACACAAACATTTCCAATGATCTTTTATCTCAGGCTATTTTATCATATATTAAACTGACATCTTTTGAAATCTATGTGACAAAGAAATTGAAGTATGTTAGCAGGGATTTATCATAGTTTATTATTGAAAAAATCATGCATGCAACGTTTTCTGATAAAATAATGTGAAATAAGTGAAATTGGGTCAGTTTGTTACTTCAGTTGATTTTCTGGGTTTCATTATTATATTATATATTATCAACTTATAATATCCTTTATAATTCATGTATGTTAAGATTAATGAATGTTAGCAATTTCCAATAACATTTAAAAATACTGCTTTTTTCTGTTGAATTTGCGTAAGCAATCTTGTGACAGACAAATTTTATATATTTATCATTACTTTTATACTTTAATGGTACATGATCAAAATAATGCCTTGTTATAATCTTTGCAAATTATGTACATGATGTTTATAGCACATGCGTGTTTGTCGATTTTGTGTGAAGTGTGATTTATGAGCCGACCCATAATTAACCATTCTTACCCCTTTCTCCAGACCTACATGAAGGGTGTATTGGATTCTAAATATAGGACAATTAAGACAACATCACGCCCATACTGTAGGACAGCACACAAACTGTTTTAACGATGGAAAGAATAATATGTCAAATAATTAAATGGCTGAGCAATCAATTATTTGGCAACTGGTCGATATTCAGGCTTATTGTAACTATCATTCAAAACCAACACATTACTTAAAAACTCAGTCTACTGCCTGAAAATTGTTTTTTATTTAAGATTTGATAACATCAGAGGCAGTCAAAATCACTTTGCAAAAGAATGTAATCTACCCAAAATGTTAAATTCAATTATGACAGTGACACAAAGGATCATGTGAAGAAAAACAAACAGATTCATCCAGACAAATTTAAAGCATTCAAAAGTACTTTAGGAATGTTATCAAGGCACACGCCAGACATCAGGTACATGTACATTAGGACACTTGGTAAAGTTATATTGACAAAGACATTCAATCAACAAATCCTTACAGCCATTAAACAGGTATTTCATTATAAATTGCAGGGCTTAACCTTAGCACCCACACACATTCAAAATGCAATAATAATGTAAGCGCTGAAGGCACTGTAGGTGTTCGCTGTTTAGATGCAACTCAGTTTTAAAAATTATGTTATAGCTTTTTATAATTTGCAAATTTTAAATGAACACAACCCATTCTAATTTATAAAGAGTGTGTCTTAAAGCACAGGTCCAGATGTGTATTTTTTAAAATCATAAATACAAAATATAATTTAAGCTTCATTTAGGGAAAACACGGCTCAATGCATATGCATTAATTGTCATCCCAGTACCAGAGACTCTCTTTAAAAGAAATACATTATAAAATCAGAAATGTCCTCCTTGATCAGCTTGTGTGCATCGCACAGGCTAATCAGTGTGCACAGGCTAATCTTATTTTACATGCATTAAGCCTCGTTTTCCCTGAAAGCAGCCAATATGTACAGATTTCAATGATAAACACTAGACTGGCCAATGTCGTCTTACAAGCTGTTAAACACTATTAGTCATATACACACTTTGCAGTGTACCAGTGGTGAACTATAAACAGGCAGATGTGGTGGTTATCGTTCCTATCAGACGCTCCTAGAATTTGTTGTCTGCATAATTTTACTTCAACAGGCAGTGGTTGTCTTTCCATAGCATAGTTAAGCAGTAAAGCGCATACTGATTTGCAAAACTTGCTCTGTAACATTAGTATGAGCTAACGCTCACACTTAAAAAATTTGTGAGTCTATTACTGATGTTGCTGAGATACAAATGTTGGACCTGTCATTAAAACAATCATCGCGCCTGTTTTAAGATAAATAAATTAAAATGGGCATAAGTGGACAGCCCAATGTAAATCAAAAACTACTGTTTCTACTTATAACCAAACTTTTTTTTATTAACAATTTGATTTAATGCACAAATTTACATATCATTACTACCATTACATATAAATACAGTATAAACATATACTAAAAAAACACATATTTTAACAACATGGCTTTACTGCAGAATTCACAAGATTGTGTAATACCAACTGACATTAGTAGCAGAAATTACTTAAAAAGTTTAATTTTATTTACTGTTAGAATAGAAAACTTAAAATAAAGCCCAGCATGATCAGAAAATTCGGTCCAATAAAGTATTGAAAATTCATGAATGACGTTCCGATGAGACATATGGTGGTGTATAAGTAAATAATCGGTTAAAGCTAGGACCCCGTGGTGAGGTGAAAGTGTAATTACTTGCTTTATCTCCAGGCATACCACCTGTTAGCTATGATATGGTTGGTTGATTCGCACAAGGAAATTAATGCTCAGCCTTGAGTCGATTATGTGATCTTCATTCATTCGCTTTTGTCACGTAATCGGATGTACTTTAGTGAAGCTAAAACAAGTCTCTGATGTCTAAAATATTTCTTTTATTTTACTCTATTCCCTAACACCAAAATTGTACTATAATAATTTCAAAGTCAAAGTAAATAACATAACGTGAATAATTCCTAAGAGAAAGCGAGGTCCCGTCTGCCTATTTTGAGGGTTATTTATACTGATCCCGTTGTGTATTCGCTTAATTCGTGACCCACGCCTGTCAACAAGTAATGGACGTCAATGTGTGTATCTTGACGTATATAGACAGATGATGTATGATCCCTACAGATTTTACACCGCCTGTAATCGCGGGCCCCTATGTAATTTGACAAGCCAATTTGTGTTCACAGGTGTATTCACACCTGGAACACGCATCGGAACGTCAGTCCTCTCGCTTAACGTATTTACCAACCATTTATATGCATTTTACGAGTCACGAATCTTGCTTAATGGATTTACTAATTGCCTATATGCATTTTGCGAGTCACGACCCCCATGTTTTCTGTTAGTTACATCTCGCTGAAATATTTCTATTGACTTTTCATAAAGTAACATATTCATTATAACCCATTACATTACACATCTACATAATCAATTTTCAAATTTCATTACACCCTACCCGAAGGTTCTATTTCCTAAATTAGTTTGTTTATACAACAATAACACGACAATAACAACACAATAATGTACAATGAGATAAATTCTATTATTATATATATTATATGTATACCCTACCCGAAAGTTCTATGACGTTACACAACTCACTCTTTCAAATGATTTTTTTCTATTATTATATATATTATATGTATACCCTACCCGAAGGTTCTATGAGATAAATTCTATTATTATATATATTATATGTACATTACGTTACACAACTCACTCTTTCAAATGAATTTTTTCTTATTTCATGATATGAAAAAATTACGATGATGTCAACAATTTAATCATGAGATCTGTACGAAGATAAAATATTGTATAACTCTGAACCGACGAGATTCTAAAAATATTTCCTGTTATGAAATAATGATTTTTTTTTTTTTTTTTTTTTGTTTACCAAACTTGGTGATGTCTATTACTAAGTTTACGTCGTTTGCGTTCTAGTAGTATTTGTTTGTATCTCTGTATGTGTGGTAACTGATGTGATGCATGAATGAGGGCTATATCTGGTAATGTCAACTGTGTGAAACAAAATGTACATACACGTGTGTTGTTGAAAGTTCTGTATGGTGTGCCACATGTTGGATGATATCTAAGTTTACAGCAAGGTGTTTGTACTGCTGCTATACTATGTTTTGAACAGAACTTACATAAAAGTCTTGATAAAAATTGATAACGTCTTTGACGTTGGTGGCCTTGAGTGAAATATTGTTGGATGCGGTTATGTAATTGTGTGTTATCTGTTTGAGCGAATGTGGTGATTGACATGTTGCGTATTTTGTTTGGGATGGATGTTGAATATTTTAATCGACGGAATGTTTGTAGTGATTCTAAAGAGTCAATGCCGTAGTACGTGAATATTGCTTTGCAAATTTGATAATTGAGAATGTGTTGTTCATTTGTTAAATGATTGAGCATCGGTTGATGAAGAAGAGGTATGTTGAAATACGTAATCAAGAAAATCAATGTATCCACTTGAATTTCGCCAGATCTCATCATATAAGTAAAAATTGAAACATTATGTTCTTGTTCAAGGGTGGACATTTTTCAAACGTAGTTATAAAATAATGTATTTCTTCTAATTGAGTTTCTTCAATGGGTAAAGTAATGGAAACTGGCAATTGAAAATTAAATTCTTTGTATAATCTAAAAAATGATTGAAAGAAAATCGAATTAGTGATCCAAAAAGTAATGTGTACAAAGAGGTCAACGAGGTACATGGTTAATAAATGAAATATATAGTTATAAAAATAAGGAAATGTTTATATCCGTTTCGTCAGTGGACAGCACAGTTCTTGTATGTTGTTTTAGTGGACAATAAAGTTAGTGTAGCTGGGCGTCAGCGAACAATGTTGTTCTTGTAGAGTTGGCGTCAGCGGTTGATGTAGGTCTTGTAGACTGGGTGATATTGGACGATGGAGCTCCTGCAGACTGGGTGTCGGCAGACGATAAAGTTTGTGAAGTATGGTGTCAGTGGACGATGTTGGTCTTGTAGAGTTGGCGCCCGCGGATGATGGGTTTCTGGTAGATTGGGCGGCAGCGTCCGGTAGAGTTCTTGTAGTTGTTGGTTTGACTCTGCGGTAGAATAACTCGTGGAATCAAAATCATCGTTAGATACAGTTCATGGTGTTGACATTAGTCTTGGTGAATTATATACAATGTGGCAATAACACATATTTCAAACGTTCGTTGCAGATTATACGAGTGTTTAACGCATCTTGGTTAACTATAGACAACATCCGAATAATACATATTCCAAACGTTCTTTGAAGATTATACGAGTGTTCAACACATATATACAGTCACAATAGATGAATACGGGTGATATATCGATCGATGTAGTAGTGCACTAAACAATTGTTCGTAGATTTTAGTTTTCAAGTATATCGTTCTGTTCATTATTGACGATAGTAGGTAATATCCAGTAAACAGCCCATGGTGCTGTTTATGGTTCACAACTTGGTTGTTGACAAGTTGTTATCGCCAAGGATCATCCTGGTGTCGTCGTCTGGAAGGATTTGTTACCCTCGTAGAGACGGGTATAGGGATGACAGTGTTCTCGGTCGTTGTGGGGGTGCCGAGGGCTTTTTGACCTCAGAGACGAGAGGTTCGTGCGCCACATCACAGGAAGCCACGCCCACATAACCCGGGGGACTGATTTCTCCCAGGTGCATATCATCGTTGGCAGATCGGAATTGGGTAATTATGGGACGATTAGATCGGGTCATACGTTTACATTTACAGTAAATAAGGAGTGCTGCACCAGAACTCAGAGCGGTCGCTACACCTATGATAATGTAACCCCATAATGGGAAGTCACCTGATGTCGTGTCAATGTCATTTAATTGTCTGATACTCTGCAGTTTTGTTATTAAAGCTTCCATAGGTATTTCTTTGATGTTTGATAGTTCATGAGGTATTTCGGTTTTAGTGAAATTAACGAGAGAGGTATGGAATGGTTTCCAAATGGAAGAACCCTTAAAGGTAGGTACGTCGAGTTTATCGGTCTGAAGCCGGGTTTGACTGGAGTTAATGTACCAGGCATTTAATGTAAAGTATTCATTGTATGCGCGACAGTTCATGGGTACATTAACAATGTCTATGGGAGCGATAGCGCGAGCGGATATTTTATTTTGGGAATGATCTTGACATATCGTCACGAGGCGTAGGTCTTGTCTAGAGACTATCGCCCAGTTACCAGATCCTAAATATTTGGCATCAGGTAAGACGGTGTTAGGGTGTATGATCACCTTGCAATAATCCTTTATGTGCTGAGTGTTGTTAATCATAATGGCTATGACGCATAATTTAGACATGTCTACTTGGTAGAATGGGGATTGTACGTCACATGTACGTCGCGCTTGACAAGTTTTCAGTTCGTTATTTGTCAATAGGCAGTAGTGATTTCGCGCTTGATCAATCAAGAAGCCCTTAGTTTCCAGTTCGTATCTAGCGGACATGTTATAGTGGATCTTATTGTCATTGATAGTTTCGTTAATGGGTGAGTAGGGCATATCGAAATTGAATACTTCATATACCTCGAAAGAAGCTCCTATCTCGAGGAGAGGGATGTCCATTGTAATGATAATAGTAGTAGGTGACATTACGACGGTCGTTGAGGTAGATTGGTAATAATGCCATAGGTCGGTCTTGGGATTAGCTGGTAGTTGTAAATTATTAGGCACTTTTGTCGCAATGTCTAATAGTACGTCTTTCAGGTGAATAGGTGAAATAAGAGATGGAAAAAGTTTGCCAGTGCTGAGCATATTAAGTTGTCCTTTAAAAGTTTCTAGATATAGTGATGCGTGGAAAACAGCCTGACGTAATTCATCAATCATGATCTTCAGGGAGTTGTAATTAACCGTATAATCTTGAACAGCATGGGTCATTGCCTGTAAACGTTCATGTGTGTGCATGATTTTGTCGTCAAGTTGTCTGAGGGTAGATATCAGAGTGTTAATGGAGTGGCGATTCTCAGTTATGTGTTGTTGGGTAACATTGAGAATAGATAAACTATTTTGTAACACATGGATAATAGTTTTTTTGGCTTTCTTGAAGTTGATTAACGTGTGTTTGAATATTACGGATGTCAGAATCGTCAGCTGTGCCGAAAAGAAATTTAAAGAATCCGCCTAGGGGTAACAATGAGCGTTTCTGGGTATGACTGAGCGTTTTATAATCTAGATAGCTGTCAAGTACGTTGTCATGGTCAGAACGGATGTATTCGATTTCCGTATGGAGTTGTGCTAATGATTGTTCAAAGGCGTCTGTTTTTAAAAGTAGATCATTTCGTTTGAATTGGAACATCATGTCTTTCGTGGTATTTGTGATATCGTTTAGTCTTGTTTCAAGTTGGGTAAGAAATGTAGAGAAGACGTTGGTATCGAGAAGTAGGGCTATTTGCCAATGAGCTCTGGTCACAGACACTTCGTTAACTTTTTGAAATATAACATTTTCGTTAATCTCAAGTCCCCCGATCATGCGCAACGATAATATAAAAACAAATGATGGCAACATCATCTGAAATATTACAAAGAAGAAGTATATTATCCGATTTGGTTACTAACTAAATGCTATTTACATAACTTGAGGTCATTCAAACGTATAGACGTCAACGTTGCTTGTGTGGTCGTTACGGTAAATATTACATATGATCGGCTATTGCTTCTAGGCACCTGAAAATCACTTTCTTAATAGATTTATTAGATCTTTGACGTTGTCGTATGGATTTTCTTTTTTTGTGCTTAATAGCTATTTCATCAATTTGCATGTGATTATCGGTCGAATCGGTGTCCGATTGACGTGGGGGCGGATATTGTTGTTCAGCCCTATCGTATTGATATGTGTCAGATTCGCTAGAGTTTGACGCATTGTATTTGAATTGTTTTTTCCGTAAATGTTTTTGCAATTCTGCTAAGGGGATGTCTTCCTCCTCGTCAGAATTGTCCCGAATTTGACGGGTTTGCCTAGTTATGATAGGTAATCCTTGTATTGTCTTACTTAAATCACTATCAGATTCACTAGTTTCGGCAAAAGCTAAATTTGCTTTCCTTATGGGGCGTCCCATATTAGTATTTGATATAGGCCACTCATTTATATTAGCATGTCTTATTTGGTCAGCATGGACTTTAATAGTTGAGTTGTCTAATTGATTCTTTATTATGTATGTTAACGGTGATTTTTGTTCGATAATACGATAATATGGTCTCCATTTACTGTCTAATTTATTTGTACGGTGTAAGTTCTTATAGTAAACGGGGTCGTTAATCTCAAATTTGATGTCTTTTGTATTTTTATTCGCATATTCGGCTTGTTTATCTTTAGATTTTTGAATTTGTGCACACACCTTTTTAAATGATTTGTGTTGTTCTTCTAATATTATTTTATGATAATCTTCGCCGTGATATTTACGCCTAGGTTTTAACAAATTGTCTAATGGTAGGATGGGGTCTCTGTTAAATACTAAAAAGAAAGGCGAATGTTTTGATGTTTCTGAATGGGAAAATCGCATAGCTGCCAAAGACATGTTTAAATGTAAATCCCATTGTTGTACGTTTTCTTGAACGCGTTTTGATAGTATATTGTTCATAGTCGAGTGAGAGCGTTCATTTTTACCGTTAGCTTCTGGGTGATATGTGGACGTTTTGACATGTTGGATATTCAGGGATTTTAATGTTTCTGTAAACGCCGTACTAGTAAACTCTTTACCATTATCGGTAATTATCCTTATGGGACATGAATGACGACAATAAATCTGGTTTACTAACAGGTGTATTACGCTATCGGATGACTTATCCGGCGACGGAAAAGCCTCTATATATCCTGAAAATTGATCCACGAAACATATTATATATCTATTTCCGGAAAGCGTTGTTGGGTATGGTCCGCATATATCTATTGAAACGACCGAGAAAGGGAATGGTGGTATTGCGGTTTCTGATGATACGGGAGCTTTAATTGCTTTCAAGTTTCTAGTTTGACAGACAATACATTTCGACACGTAATCATGCAATTCTTTGAACATTTTAGGCCAATAATATTTCTCTTTTATGGTATGAAAAAGTCTTTGAGAACCGCCGTGTCCATTTTCGTCATGATATTGATTAATAATTAAACCTGTCAGGTGTTTAGGTACAAAAAGCCTAAAGGTAGGTTCTTCATCGACGCTCGATATATAGTATAATATCTCATCAACCATAATGAATTTTCCATCTTCGTGTTTGTTTAGTTTCCCTAATTTCAATCTCGTTTTAATCTCAGATATGTGTGGGTCTTTTCCTTGTTCAATTTCCATGTTACAATCGTTTATTTTATCGGGTTCGATTGTCTCGTTATTCATAACCGTTTGTGGGATCGTGCTAGTATCAATTACTTGTCTGTGATCGATATGCGTAGAGTCAATTACATTAATTTCGCGCGCCTGGTTTTGTCTATTTATTTCCGAACTAATCGTATAATGTTTATCGTTAATATCCAATTCTATTTCCGTTTGTTCGTCTCGGTCATTCGTTATTTTGGTATTCGGTGGTCGGCTTAGAAAGTCGGCAATTATGTTCTTTTTTCCCGATATATACTCAATTTTGCAATTGTAACCTGCTATACTTAAGGCCCATAATTGTACTTTCTTGTTTTGCATCGGAGATTCAAGAAGGAATTTTAACGGGCGATGATCCGTTTTGATAACAAATTCGGCGTTGTGTAAATAATGGTGTAATTTATTTAGACTGTAAAATATGCTGTAACATTCTTTCTCAATAGTACTATATTTACATTGCGTTGGGTTTAATCGGTGTGATAGAAAGAATATCGGTTTTTCCCCTACATAATCTCCGGTTTCATTATCCCCGCATTTTTGAGTTAAGCAAGATCCAATGCATTTATCCGAAGCATCTGTATACAGAATATAACCTTTATTCGGGTCCGGATAGGAAAGGTAAGGAATTTGCGTGAACGAGTCTTTTAATTGTAAGAAACTATCTTCACATTGTTTTGACCATGTAAATGGGACATTCTTTCTCGTGAGATTAATGAGAGGCTCTACTACTTCTGAATACGACGGACAGAATCTCCTATAAAATCCCGCAGCACCTAAGATAGATCGTACGTCGCGTACGCACTTTGGTCTAGGGAATTGTCGGATCGCTTCTACTTTTAACGGATCTGGTCTTATACCGTTTTCATCTATAATGAAGCCTAGGTATCTAGTCTCCCTTTGTAAGAATTGACATTTTGATAGTTTAAGCTTTAGGTTATGCTTACTGAGACTTTGCAGTACTGTATCTACGTGTGATAAATGAGATTGTAAGTCAGGTGAAAATATTAGAATATCATCTAAATATGCTACGGCGAATCCTTCACAACCCTTAAGTACTTTATTAGCTAATTCTTGAAATATCGATCCCGCCCCAGACGCACCGAATGGCATAACGTTAAAGTGAAATAGACCCCTAAACCCTGAAGCAAAAGCCGTTTTTTCTCTGTCTTCTTCTTTTATAGGTATTTGCCAATAACCCGATATTAAATCTAAACTGGTGAAATATTTACTTTTCCCTAATAACGCCAATATATCATCGATTAATGGTAATGGATATGCAATTGGTTTTGTAATTTTGTTAAGCTGTCTGAAATCGACGCAAAATCTTTTCTCTTCTTTATGATCTTTATTTGAATCAAGGTTATTTTTCTTTTTGTCTACTAAAACAATAGGGAAACTCCACGGACTTCTCGATGGGCTTATTATGTTTGCCGTTAACATTTCGTCAATAGCTTTATCTATGAATACCTTATTGTTTAATGGTGTTCGATACGGTCTTAATTTAATGGGAGGATGGTCCCCTGTATCGATGTTAAATTCCATTGCTGTAGTTTGTGTTAGTTCTAAATTATTTCTTGCGAAGAGAGTTCTGTGTTTTAAGAGTATTGGAAGAATATTTTCTTTTTGATCTCCAGCGACATGTAAATCTGATAGAATCTCATCTTTAGACAAGCCTGATTTGGGTGTATTGTTTTTGATAACGCTTTCGATAGAACATATTTCATTATCTTGGATAGATTGAAGTTGGCCTATGGGACAATTACGTCTTAGTCTAATCGTTTTATGGGTATTGTTTATAATTAGAATAGGGAATTTACGATCACGCGTTGTCTTGACTACTGAGTTAACGATTGTTAAACCGGGTTCGTTATCAAAGAAAGAATTACTTATTCCAGTAAAGTCATAATTTTGATTTGAGCGTAAGCTGTTTCTTTTCGTCCTGGCAAGGAGTCTATATGCAGTTTGTGGTTTAAGAACGGTATGCCTAGTTAGCCTCGCTATTACCGAAAGGTGTACATCTTCTTCCAGAGGTACATAACAATCTTTTATTCTTAAACATCCTAGATCAAAGTATACACGGACACCGTTGTCTTGTAAAAAATCTCTCCCTAGTATTACGTTCCTATTAATGTTTTCAACGACAAAAAATGTATGTTCAATATATATACTCCCTATTTTAAATTTTAATTTTACATTCCCGCGAATGTATAGCGAGTTACCATCGACCGCTTTTAGATTAATTTTTGTCATTTTAAGTGGTGGTTTGTGTTTTAATAGATCATAAGCTCTTTTACTAATTACAGAAAGTTCTGCACCAGAATCTATCAAGCTCCTAAATTTACAATTTCCTATTGAAATGAGGCAAGAATTTGGGTTTCCACACAAAGCAATATTATACGTCTTTACGTTTCCGTCGTTACCATAGACCCCTTTTTGGTACGACGTTCCTAGTTTTTTTGATTAAGGTATGGTTTTCTTTGAGTACATTCTCTACTGAAGTGTCCCAATTTTCCACAATTCCAACAGTCTATTTTGTCTTTCCAATTTTTGTCATATTCGTTCTTACGTGCGTAATTGTTTTGACCTACCGCGTATGCATTTATTTCGTTTTTCCTACGTCTACAGTCTTGTATAACATGACCCTGTCTCTTGCAATACCTGCAAGTGTTTGATGGTCTCAAATGATCGATTTCCATGGGAACAGGTCTATTAAGTGGTGTTTGAACTTGATTATGACTCAAATGTGACCTTAATTCGAATCTTGCTCTTACATTTTGTTCGGCTAATGCGGAATTTACTGCTAACGCTAAAGTAGTTGGATTTTCTCGCATTAATTTAAGGCGTAAATAATCATGTCTCAGGCCGTCAATGAAAGTTCCAATTAACTGACTTTCGATCATCTCGAGGTTATCCTCAACATTTTCATACGCTTCACTAGATAAAGACAGAAGTCGTTCCGCGAATAATTGGACATTTTCGTCGGGTTTTTGTTTGAGTGTTTTTAAGAGAGCGAGAGCATAATGAGGGTCCTGGATTTCTGCGAATCTTATTTTAAGCTTATTTTTTAAGGTTGCCCATGACTCATCAGGAAAATCAGTCAAATACCTCTGAATGTAATCGCTAACAAGTCCCCTACTAGATTGGTAAGCTACTAACTTTAATTGATCCCCCGCCAAACGTGAAAGTACCCCATATTTCTCTATGTTTTTGATCCAATTTTTGTATTCTTTAGGATTTCCGTCATAAGTTTGAATTACTTGTGAGACGCTTTGAGTTCCGATAGCATTTGTTACTCCTCTAATTTGTTCGCTTAAATTTTGAAAGAATTGTGGAATCGCTTGATCTGCCATCTTAGATAATTAACCATAGGAAAATAAGTCAGTCACTCACCGAATATTTGCCCGTTCGTTGTGGAGGTCCGGCACGTCTTCTTCCCTCTGGCCCGTGAAAGAAGTGGTACTTCTGGTTGATCCTGTCACCGCGCACCAGTTAAACACGTGTCACGTAATCGGATGTACTTTAGTGAAGCTAAAACAAGTCTCTGATGTCTAAAATATTTCTTTTATTTTACTCTATTCCCTAACACCAAAATTGTACTATAATAATTTCAAAGTCAAAGTAAATAACATAACGTGAATAATTCCTAAGAGAAAGCGAGGTCCCGTCTGCCTATTTTGAGGGTTATTTATACTGATCCCGTTGTGTATTCGCTTAATTCGTGACCCACGCCTGTCAACAAGTAATGGACGTCAATGTGTGTATCTTGACGTATATAGACAGATGATGTATGATCCCTACAGATTTTACACCGCCTGTAATCGCGGGCCCCTATGTAATTTGACAAGCCAATTTGTGTTCACAGGTGTATTCACACCTGGAACACGCATCGGAACGTCAGTCCTCTCGCTTAACGTATTTACCAACCATTTATATGCATTTTACGAGTCACGAATCTTGCTTAATGGATTTACTAATTGCCTATATGCATTTTGCGAGTCACGACCCCCATGTTTTCTGTTAGTTACATCTCGCTGAAATATTTCTATTGACTTTTCATAAAGTAACATATTCATTATAACCCATTACATTACACATCTACATAATCAATTTTCAAATTTCATTACACCCTACCCGAAGGTTCTATTTCCTAAATTAGTTTGTTTATACAACAATAACACGACAATAACAACACAATAATGTACAATGAGATAAATTCTATTATTATATATATTATATGTATACCCTACCCGAAAGTTCTATGACGTTACACAACTCACTCTTTCAAATGATTTTTTTCTATTATTATATATATTATATGTATACCCTACCCGAAGGTTCTATGAGATAAATTCTATTATTATATATATTATATGTACATTACGTTACACTTTAGAATGTGTCCAAAATTTAGTTCATTTGCACAATACCACCACTTGAGCTCTATTGCAGATTCCCGGCGAGTTCAGACCATTGGGTTTATATGGTATTTGATTTACACGCAGTTTTCCTTCGACTCATTCAAATCACACTTTCAGAGCCACGTCACACGAAAATGTGTCTTATTGCATTCCAGCCAGCAGCCCAAGCCCAGCCTACCCAATTGTGCAGTCTGGTAAGGAGCTTAGGTGTCTGCTTTAAAAATCATGCAAGGCTTTATGGTCTCGTTAGGTACCTCCTGACCAGACTGCAAGATGCTCAGGCTTGGCTATAACAACGCTGGCAACAAATCGCTTAAGATCCATTTTCGCATGATGTGGGTCATTAAAAATCTCACTGTGTTTTGTGAATGGAAAATCTAAGCACAATTCTTTTTGATAGAAAATTGAAGAAAAAGTGTAGTAATTATGCAAACTGGAAAATTTCGGCTACCTATTTAGGCTTTCAGGAATGAATGCTGCACACATTTGTGGGTAGATAATTAAACTATTTCCCGCTTATCATGACACTAGACTATTTTGGTAGTGTATGCTTCCACCTGAAACTTTAGGCTAGAGTACAGACCATGCAATTCTGCCAGATGGATTTGAACAGGTAATTGTAACTGGGCAAAAATGTGTCTTTGTGTTGAATGAATATACAGAGATAAGTCAAAAATACCTAACACTCATTTTAACATCCTGTTAAGGGTAAAAGTGACTAGTTCATAGAATTTAGCATCTTTTGAAATTTTTCTTTAGAAGCTTTAAATTGATAAATGTA
The DNA here is from genome assembly GCF_020536995.1 of Dreissena polymorpha. Taxonomy (NCBI): domain Eukaryota; kingdom Metazoa; phylum Mollusca; class Bivalvia; order Myida; family Dreissenidae; genus Dreissena; species Dreissena polymorpha. Next base: position 58,001,359 of record NC_068361.1, read on the forward strand.
AACATTGGAATTAAAAAGCCTGACAGTGTTAAACAAGAAAAAAATAAATAGAGAAAAAAAGGTATCCAAACCTGGGCTCGAACCACTGACACTTTGAGTAAAAGTCTAAGCTGATACCACTCAGCCATCCGTTCTGATACACAATTCATGGCATTATATACTCTATGTAGGTTATCCATGTAGTGTAACAAAATATTACAATAACAACAGAACTCTCCAAATTATTCAATCATTTCGCGTTTGTAACGCTTTATAATTTTCAGGTTTTTAAATTGTCAAAAGATTTATACAATGGATATTTGAGAGCAATTTTGGTACAATTGTTTAGTTTAATTGTTTCCTTGCAAATTACATAACTACTACGAAAATTTGCAATTCCGAAACCATTTTTTCAATTCTGTCAATTCTCCAAAACCTTGAACAGGTCCCTTTAATATAATCAGCTTAACCGAAAAATGTACTCTGCAGTTCCCACAGGGACAGACATACAGTACAGCCAAAGCGGACCAAACGTATTTCGCGATCCGCGGCGGCAAGGCGAAACGAGTCGATGCCACGTCAGTCGTTGAAGCCGCTTCAGTATGGGGCGGCAAGTAGCATTTCGCCGCGAAACTTCGCATCTGTCCGCCGAGGCATGCCGCGATCCGCGACATGATGCCGAGTCGATTCGCATCATGAAATAAAAAAAATCTTTTTAAAATTATTAGTTACATGTAGTTAACAAATTATGAAAGAACAATATTATAATAATAATTAAAATCATAATAAATTTATTGTGCGCGGATTGTATTAGCATATAAATGTAAGCGTAGTTAATGTGTCTGGCCAATTATTAAGTTTGTTTCCCGCCCGTGGCGTATGTATTTCACACATAAACAAGGTCAAGTAATTATGTTTTCGCACATCAAGTGGTCAAGGCTCCAGCATATGGTTGAATTATAAATTAATTGCATGTTGATTCCGCTATTATATTTTAGCTGAGAAAAATAGCAGTTTGAAGCCACATCAATAATCAAGACAGTGACGACGTATTTGTAGTTTTGTTAATTATCAGCTTATTATAACTATTGTTTAAATATGCGTATATATACACATTTTCTTTTGTTCATATTATTCAGTTTATATCGCTACTAATTACCCGATAATCCCGTATATTCCAGTTTTAAAGCAAATGCTGGTAAATATTTACGATACACAAACATTCTCGATATTTCTTTAAGTATCAAATACATTTTGGCATTTGTTACTATTTATAGAGATGATGAAATAACGTCTAATCGGGGCGTTTTTTTTCTCCACTGAACACGCGATTTACGCCTGACGTGATGTTCATGTAAATACAACACAAAATACACCCAAACTTTCCAAACGACGTTCTACATGTCTGCATAATTTTCGCGCGCTTTTTATGAAACAAAGGATAATTTAGCACTGTTTATTTGACCCTAGAATTTGCCAAAGGACGCGTTAGCATTAAAATTCAGAAGTGTGTTTCGGATTACAAATTTAACAATGATAATCGAACGAAACATAAACAGTTGCGCGTAATTAATTCTATGCTACACATACATGTATGTACATGTAGGTGGATATCTTTTCACTCGATCCGCCGCGTACGTATGCGGCGGATTTACTCCGCGAAAGTACGCGAGGTTAATACAGACTCGGCGTCGTTGCGCGGATCGATGCCGAGTGCCAAGGCGATACGCCGCGTGAACACACGATTCGGCCGCCGCGGACTAATAATCTGGCCGTGGCGTAGCCGCGGATTATGTTTGTGCTGCTTTGGCTGTACTGTACTTTGGCAGGAATGGACAGACAGATACTATATTGCTCCCTGCATAGGGGCATAAGTAGCATGCAGTAATATTGTGCGTATACACACAAATAATAATGAGCTTGCAAAGAATCATAAAATCATAAAAGATGTCCATAAATAAGGGGATTATAATAATATTTTATAAACTTATTTGTAAACTGAATTTTGTTATTGTACATGTTAACATGTTTTAAATTATTTCACTGGAAGGAAAAGGTGAAGGGATAGTGTGCCACTTTGGGTTTGGCTTGGGAGAGCTTGATATGATTACAGGGAGTTGGAGCCCCCATGTAGGGATGATAAAATATTGTGTTTTTTTATATAAAATGCAGTCCAGTCATTAACATATATAGTACAAAGAGATTCAACCCAAAAATGTATATTTACTGACAGCAATCAATTAATGTTTTCATTTTTTGCCAATAAATAACTGGATTCACTCACTTACGACTATAATACTTTACTATTGCTTTAACCCATTCATGCCTAGCGTCTAGAAAAAAGGCCTTGGCAAACAGCATAGACCTAGATGAGACACCGCATGATGTGTTGTCTCATCATGGTCTGCGCTGTTTGCTTAAAGGAATTTCTGTAAGAAATATTCTAAATATGCAAATAAATATACTAGATATCCCTAATTTTGGAAATAAATTGATCCAATTTAGAAGGATGGGAGAGTCCACTAGGCATAAATGGGTTAATAAAATTCTTTTGCATAAAGCTTGGAAAATCACACTTGAGGGTACGTAAACACCACAAAATTCTCAATTTTGTTAAGTAGGTCGAGATCATCAGGCCACAACCTGGGAAAGTTGTAAACATGCCTTTATAACACATGTTCATACAATATTGTAGTACGTTCTTGTCTAGGACATTTAAGTGTAATATGTTAATCAGTTATATGTTACTAAGATTGTCCATTTGCACAAAATGGAAAAATTCTCCTTCTTCATTATTTCCCTTAAAAAGCATATATTTTTTAAGTATATATTCTTATCCCAACTAACCCCAGCAATAAAACCAGAATACTTATTAAGGACCAGGGCTTTTCAACAGGAAATTGGGAAGAGGCCCTAGCGTTTCAAATTGGGAAATTCATGCGCAATAACTGCTCATTTTGGGAAGACTGTGTTTTTAAAAGATTTTGAAACAGGTTTTTTTTTTATTGTGCAGAAGTATTAAAAGACAGATTGTGGTGCATTCTGAATCATATTAGAGCTCATTGCTTTCAATTTGTGAGATGCCCAATATGTCTAATGAAAAAAACAAAAAAAAAATTTTTAATTTGGGAAATTCCTTTATCTTTTGGGTAAAATGACCTTATTTTCAATTGGGAAGTAGCTGAATTTCGGCCTCTTTTATATAAGGGTGAAAAGCCCTGATGACCTTTTTAGTTTAATATGTATATCAGTTATATGTTGCTTTTCCATATGCAAAAAAATAAACAAAATTCTAAAAAAGCATATATTCTAAATAACCCAACCAATCCCTGGGCATTAAAACCGAAAATTTCCGGGCATTTTACAGTATTACAATGTCACACAAGTTACCTATGGTAGATTTTTGCGACAGACATATAGTGCAGCATTTGTACAGCGCTCGGCAAAATGGTTTCTTAATATAATTGAATGCATTGATTTAATATCTTAAGCAAACATTTTATGTCAGGAATCAATGCCTTCATGTTCACCTAACACAAACATTCATCTTCAACTTGTAAAAGTCTATTTGCTTAACAATTTATAAAAATGCAGGAAACAATTAAGATCAAAGAGATAAGACCCCATTTATTACTGAACTAATAATGGTCTGACACAACATTACTTGTCGCCGTGTTCCACCCCTTTCCGACACCGAAACACTTTAATAAGTATTACAGCTCATAAAAATCTTCCTTGTATCATAAACTACTAGTGAACCGACAATTATGTACTTCTATAAATTTATGTGACCACATTATACTACAATACTAAATTACAGTTTAACTCATCAGAAGTTCACACAGCCGTCTCTCTCTAAATAACCACCCTATATTCATGGGCCGCTTATAAATACTGAAAAATGGCGGGTGAAATGCGTCAGCAACCTAGCAGTGTGTGACAGTCACAGATCTAGAACTTTATAGCTGGTGAAGGTGCTTAACCCATTTATGCCTAGTGGACTCTCCCATCCTGCTAGATTGGATGAATTTATTTCCAAAATTAGGGATGTCTAGTATATTCATTTTTATATTACTAGAATATTTCTCATGGAAATTCTTTAAGCAAACTGAGCAGCCCCTGATGAGACGCCGCATCAGGCAGCGTCTCATCTGGGTCTACGCTGTTTGCCAAGGCCTTTTTTCTAGACGCTAGGCAAAATTGGGTTAAGGGTACTAAGTGTAGTCTTTAACCCATTAATGCCTAGTGGACTCTCCCATCCTTCTAAATTGGATCAATTTATTTCCAAAATTAGGGATGTCTAGTATATTTATTTCTATATTTAGAATTTTTCTTACGAAATTCCTTTAAGCAAACAGCGCAGAGCCTGATGAGACGCCGCATCATGCTGTTTGCCAAGGCCTTTTTTCTACAATTTTTTTGCTAGGCATAAATGGGTTAAAGTGATGCAGTCTTGAAATACAAACCCAACTGACCCTCCAAATTATTTGTTGAGCAATCATTTTCTGCAAGTGTACATGTTACATTTCAATTCATTAATTGTTTGATCAATAGCTTTTGAATTGTTATTGAAAAATAATCTTGTGCATTATGTGTTTTTGTAGCAATAAATACATAATGAGCATATTGTGTAAACAGTTGCAATAAATGTATAATGCTCATTATTATGTGAAATTGTTGCAATAAATGCATAACGAGGACATTTTGTAATTGTTGCATTTAATTTATAATGTAAACAATGTGTAATTAAGTTGCAATAAAAAAGGTGCATATTGTGTAATTATTTAACAAATCAGAGGGGTTTGATTCATTTGTCTATATGTGCATGTTTTCATTCCTGTTTAATTAATACTAATTATACCCAGGTTATCTAAATGCGTATTAAAATAAGAAATCATTTTGATACTTGCAGAGTATCATTGTATATCAGGTTTAGCAGCCTTTTAGATAACAAAGTATGCTCGTTTTCAATGTCGCTTCTGGGGATCAAACCCGTAGGGCTTTTAGGAAGATTCTGAAATTTTCGATCCCTCGAGAGCAACCAAACCAAAAATTAAGTCAAATATTGCCGACGCGGTTTTTTGAGTCGGTTCATGAGGGATAATGGAGCTTGATTGGTCATTTTCGGCTCTGGTACTACTTACATGTACCCCGGGTACTCTTAAGTATACTTACATGTACCCTGGGTACTCTAAGTATACTTACATGTACCCCAGGTACGGTAAATAAACGTAATTGTACTCGGTCCATATAAGACTGTACCCGAGTTGCATTCGCGCCCAAAATCTGATGTCGTAAAACGCGCAACCAATTATCTTAAACACACTTCTCTTCAAAAAACACTGCATCTACATGCTTTTTGAGTATGTGTTCCGATAATATAGAGGCCATTCTACAGAAAATTGACATAAATGTGTATATATAATTATTACAAAAAAATAATTGACAACGACTGATTTAGGGTTAAATTTCCCGGGTACATTTTAGTATATTTACCTTACCCGGGATACATGTAAGTATACTTAAGAGTACTTGGGGTACATGTACGTAGTACCCGAGCCGACAATGAACAATCAGCGATACTGGAAGGAGCAACATCTCTCACGCCCCCTAGCATCGCCTTTAGCAGTATTCAATTCTCAACAGGAAAGTGCTGGAGTCATTGATCCAGAGGGACAAGAAAAACAATCCATTAATGTTCGAAATAAATAATTTGATTAATGACAATTCTATTATTTGAGCCACTGGTCACAGGAAAAGCGCAGTCAAATCAGTATCCAATTAAATTATTTGTTATTGTCAGAAAAACGCTTTTAAGCAAACAGCTTTCAAGCGACTGCAGGCTGATCTGGATCCAAACTGGCCACAATCGCCTTAATGTCTCTTTTACTGTGACACAGTTCATTTAACTTTAAAATGATAAAAAGTACTAACACTAAGAAATAGTACAAACCAGTAAAGAGTTTGAAATCAATGTTGAATTTCAGGACAGCTTGGTGATCTGCAAATCCCCGATGAAATGTTGATATCGGGTATCATAGTCATTCAATAAGTCGCAAAATGCTCGAATACAATTAATAAAGCACAATTTGACTTATATTGATAACTAAAAATTCCAGTATGCCAGTTTTGCCGTGTCAAGCTGTTACGATCCAGAAAGTCCTTCATTCACATCGAGTATATATCCTTCGAATTCCAACTATTGTAGTCATAAGCGGAGATTTAGTGAATAAATAATTCATATATCCTAAATGACAGCTTCTAAATAGCGAAACAAGCCAATTTATGCAGTAAGAAAGTTTTGAATCGAGACTCTCACGGGGGCGGCCATTGTTGAATGTTGAAACACGAACGACAACTCTGCTAGGAGAATGTTATCAATGACAAGCAATCTCCTACGCAGTGGGGAATGCAAAAGGGAAGTAACTGAAAAATCGAGTTATCGCAATCGGACTGGCTCGGTCTTTTACATAGGTCACCATTGTGAATTTTTTTTAGATGGTTATCAAACCTTGGTTGATGCTGTTCCAGCATCGTCAAAAATGAGACTGTTGCTAAAGCAAAATCCAGTACATTTCCATTAATCAAAGCGCTGAAGGCACTGAATTTGTTCACTGTTGTATAATCTTAAAGACGCAACTCAGTTTTCAAAATTATGTTATAGCTTTTTATATCACAAATTTGAAATGACCACAACCCATTCTAATTTATAAAGAGTGTGTCTTAAAGCACAGGTCGAGATGTCATTTTTTTTTCCAAATCATTAATAAAAAAGATGATTTAAGCTTCATTTTAGGAAAACAGGGCTTAATGCATATGCATTAATTGTCATCCCGGTACCAGAAACTCTCTTTTAACGAAAAACACTACAAAATCAGAAAGTGTAGTCCTTGATTAACCTGTGTGCATTGCACAGGCTAATCAGTGTGCACAGGCTAATCTTATTTGACATGCATTAAGCCTCGTTTTCCCTGAAAGCAGCCAATATGTACAGATTTCAATGATAAACACTAGACTGGCCAACGTTGTCTTACAAGCTGTTAAATACACTATGTAGTGTACCAGGGAGAACAGGCAGGTGGTTAGAGTAAATGCTTTAAGCATTTGTCGTCTGCTAAATTTTACAGCAGTTATCCACACAGGCAGTCATGGGTTACGGTTCCTACCGTAGTTAAGCCATACTAATTTGCAAAATTGCGTCTGCATTATTTGTGAGCTACCCTCACAAATAAAAATGGTGAGATGTTTTGACTGCATTGTACCAATTAGAATGCCCATTAAGATCTTAGATGTTAGATTTGTTCCATCTTAGATGTTCAAATACACCAACACCCTATGTTTGCTGGACTATGGACTGACAGCTGGTGTGTGGTCAATTTAACTATCCTGTGTGGAGTAATACTTGCCTTAAAAATGTATATTTAACAAGCAAATTATTTGAATTGAATATATCCCCTGCCAATATGCTTCTGGACACAAAAGTGTTATATTTGACACTCAAAAAAGCATTTTTTCAAGATACAAATGGCCATAACTCCATTATTAATAGATGGTGTACAATGCCATTTGGCATGCATCATCCTCTAATTAATATACATACTCATACCAAGTTTCAATGAAATCCGCCAAAGCACTTCCAAGATATGGCTCCGGACACACAAAAAAAGCATTTTTTCAAGATACAAAGGGCCATAACTCTGTTATTAACAGATGGTCTACTATGCCATTTGGCGTGCATCATTCTCTTATCCATATATATACTCATACCAAGTTTCAATGAAATCCGCCAGAGCACTTCCAAGATATGGCTCCGGACGGATGGACGGAAAGATGGACGGACGGACAACGCCAAAACAATATCCCTCCACCTATGGCGGGGGATAATTAGTGACTCTGCCTGATTTTTTACTCAAATATTTCTGTGTGTTAGGTGAAAATAAAATATGACTACCTGTATAATACTTTAGTTTATGTTTTTAAATACTCAGTTGTTTCATATATGTATAAAAAAAAATTCTATGGATTGGTTTTCATGTGCTGTGCTAAAACATAGGCCTAAATATGACATAACTATAATTGTTATGTGTAATGAAAGAAAGCTTTCTTTGTTGCCTTTATATATTTGAATAAATTGTAGATTTTCTTGTTTATACATGCAAATCATACACAAAGTTGGGAGTTTAAAGTTACTGATAATAAAGCAAATGATAATAAATTATGACTTCTCCTATATAATTTTATAAAAATACTTTATAAAATACTGATTCAATACTTAGAATATAAGGTTGTTGTGACCAAATACTTAATGACTGCGGTTGGTTGAAGGCTAATATTAGTTTGGCCTTTCTAATTTCAGACAATTTGTAACACTTGAGATTTAAATGCGGCAATTCTTCATTGTGAGAGCAGTTAAAGTCACTGATCTTCAAAATCGGATTTACAACTAGATTACCCATTCAGAGGCTAAAAGCATTTATATTATGTCAACAATTGCATTTTTAAGATGTTTTATGTCAATAGGCGAGGTTATAAATACCCTGTCACTTTCAATGCTATAAAAGAGAATGAACTTAACACTTGGATTTAAAATCAAAGCGCTGAAGGCACAGAAGATGTTCGCTATTGCATAATTTAACACGCAATTCATTTTTGAAAATCAATCGCAAGTTTGAAATGAACACACGCCATTCAACTTTATAAAGTAAGTGTCATAGCGAAAGGGTCGAGTTTTGTGTGCACTTTTTATCATTATCATTTTTATCATTTTTTATTCTTATTATTTCATAGAAATAACTAAGACAAAATAAAAACAACATGCTTTTTGGAAGTTCTGAAAGCATAGAAAGTATGATGCAAATGGTAAAGATAACTTAATATAAAGAAAATTTGCAGTCACCATCATATTAAAGGAATATTTTTTTCTAATATTAAATGACTATCTTACCAAGAATATAAACTCATAATGAAAGTTCCGTGCACAAAACTTTTGATTTTTGACACCATATACAAATTCAAAATATACAATAATCTTCGTATCTTGTATATGGAGGAATAAAAGTATATAAACATTGCTGTTTATGCTTTACTTGTTACCCGAGCAGTTCACACGGTGTCAACAAGGGTAACATAAACATAGGTATAGAGCACTAATGCGCTTTTAGACGTAGCTGTTTCAGTTTTCATCTTAGTGACTTTTACATAACGCCAACAGACACGCATGAATATTTTCGAATATTTAATAAGCTGATTCGAGATACAACCTCCTAATTTTTGCTACATCACGGTGTATGTGCTCAATTCAAAGGATGTAGCACTCACTCGTTCAGTGTAAGGAATTCCGGACTACTCCATGTATGCTCAAAGGACACAAATTGTGGCCCTGTTACAATTACGCGTTACAATCCATCTCGCAGAATTTCACTTTCGCCTCCAAGATGAGAAAACAATCATTAGCGAAATAGTATAGTGTCACAATAAGATAAAATCGTTTAATTATCATACCACAATGTTTGCCGTACTTGGTCAGCACATCTGGAAATCATTCCTTAATGTGTGGATAGGCTGCCATTATTAACAAGTTTGCTATTTTCAATTCAATTTTGTATCAAAAAGCATTGTTCTTTAATGTGGCATTTTCAATTCGCAATGAGATTGTAATGACCCTCGTCATGCGAAAATGGGTCTTATTCCATATCCGCCCATCATATAAATAGCCCACTCAGCTATCCCTCCTTCTGGTTAGGAGAAACATAACATATTGAGTGATTTTAAAGCGAACAGCATCGCCTATGGCCTGACTGCGCAAAAGCACATGTTGGGTTTAACAAACACTTGCCGAAACGCATAAGACCCATTTTCGCATGACGGCGCTATTGACGTGTGATTTAAATGTGTCGAAAGAAAACTGCGTTTAAATCAAATATAAACATACCGTAAAACGATGTGTATAACACGCATTTATGTATAACGCGCATCTACTTTTTTAAGCTAAAAAATCGGAAAAAAAGTTTTTGCAGCAAAAAAATCGGGGGAAAAATCCGTACCACAGGCTAATTGAAAATCGTTATATTTACATTGCTGATCTTCCTTGTTCTTTTATTGCTTCAATTATTAATTATTTTAAAGACGATAACGATACAACTAGTTTGTGTTTTTTTTAAATCATATTATGCGTAAAAATAAATGTTTGGATTTAAATGAATTATGCATAAAATGCACACTTTCCACGAGGATACCATCAAGGTTTTCATCATATGTCTCCGAAGTAACTGTCCACGATTTTATTGTGGAGGAGTACACATAACGGATGGATTAGTTATAACTAAGAAACTGACATTATCAATTGGTATTGTCACGTGGTTATTCATGCATGACTTATTCACAACCGCGCGTTTCGGTGATAAACAAACAATGGAAGTGTGAAGCCGTTTGCCGGTTCGCATGTTTTGATAATAGCCCAGCTACACAAAACTTGACAGGTGACGCAAATTGCTCGATAACCACATCCTCAATCTTGACAAGACGTATGAAAACGTGTAAACAAACACAACATCAATTTTATTAACACATTTGAAAAGAAAGAAAAATAATTATAAATATATCGGGAAAGACCTTGCCGACATACTATTGTTAATCGACAAGTGTCCCCAAAAAATTGTATTTGATTTCAATTCTCTGTACGTACCTGAAAAAGATAGAAAATATTTATGTTAACTTTATTATGTTTGTCCATCTTATTCAGATCGTAAATATAACACTATTATTAACATAGTTACAGTTTAAACACCAGGAAACAGAATGATACGAATTACTGCAACTGGGTAACTGACAGGGAAAAAATGTCTTGGCATGGCTTTAGTTGTGCATAACGCGCATCAAGTTTTTAAAATGAAATTTTGGGGTAAAAAAGTGCGCCTTATACACAACTTTTTACGGTACGATATATTTCGATAGTGAAGAAAGATACTCATAACAAGGCATATTATGAGGACACATATGAAATGCTCTCCTGTAGTATATTTTTTATTTACTCACACTAATGTGTGGTTTGACAATGCTAACACACATTTCATGCGGTGAATATGCAGCTTACAAGTGAAAAACACAACACAATAGTTTAACTTTTGTTTAATTGTATTTAATTATTTAGAAAAGTAAATTGCTAACTTTATTTCAAAGTCAGCGTATACGCCGACTACATTTTTTAAAGACATTTATTGTTTTAAATATATTTAATATAATATATTAAGTTGTTTTCGGTTTTAGCGATTAAAAAGCATTTTCGAGGTTGCCTATAGTATGCCTGTAGTAATTGATGAACTCATATCCAACTGTCTATGTATTGAGAACTGTGAATATAAACAAGCTTAACCTTCTACTAACCTTCTACTATTGCATTCGTATTATTATTATAAATTGTTTGTTATATTTGGGTTTAGCAATTATGAAACTTTTTTTTTGTCTATCGTATCGCTGAAGTTATTGTTGAACTTATGTTCAATGTTTTATAAAATGAGAATATAAATAAGCGTCAACTTTTTCCAGAATCTCTCAATTTACGACCTGTACTACGTCATTGAGTTGTATGCGAGAGCGTACCTATTGCGTTGTTATAACCCATAAACTTTCCTTTGTTTATCGACAGGCGCATCTATTAATAGCCTCATACTGTATCATGAATGCCAAAACACCCGCGAAAAAGAACCACGTGACCAAATAGGACGCAAAACGCAAATACCATGCGACTACGACTTTTATTATGTAAGAACGCTCCGCAATTCCTTTGAAGCCGGAGCCTTGTGATTGCTATTACGTAAATAATTGACCTCTAACTGAAGTAAGCAAAGGAAACGCAGCACCTAATTGACCCATTCCTTCTATGTGCGAAGGCAGATTGAATTTTACTAATGTATGGTTTGCCTATTATAACACACATTATAATGCGGTAAATATGCGACTAACAAGTAAAAAACACTATAATTAAACTTTTGTTTTGAATTAAGTTATTTAGAAAACAAAATTCCAAACCTTATTTCAAAACAGCAAGACTACATTTTTTAGAGAATATTATTGTTATATTTAAATGTTTTTTTAACAGTTTCAGCGATAATGAAATATTTTTTTATGTTGTCTATCGTATCCCTGTAATAATTGTTGAACTCGTGGTCAACGTATTATTAATTGAGACCTGTGAATATAAACAAGCGTAACCTTATACTATTGCGTTATTCTCACACGGACTCCCCTTTGTTTATCGCCAGCCTCAGATTTATGAATGAGCTGAGCGAAAATACTACGTCACGCACATGCAGCAGAAAGTAGACTATTTTAATAATTCATAAACAATCTCCTCCGCGACACGTACAATACGATCATTGTTTATTGATTCTTTTCTATAAAACACCGTTCGAAAATATTGAATATTAATATAATGTTTCCATTTGTGAATACACATAATTGGAGAACTCAAACCTCTTTCATAAATTATACAACTCTTTCTTGCGCGGATACGACGCAAGCGGGTATTGGGTTAATCATACCTAGGCCGTAACGACCTGAATTTCACACTAAGCACTTTAGACGGTCGCTAAAGCGACCATCTAAAAAATCACAATCCAGTCACTGATACCTATTATTGTTTTTACTTGTTATAATACTTTATCAGAGCAAACAGTTTTGCAGATTTCATACAATCACCAATCAGGTGCATTAATACAAGGTTTTCCATAGCTTCAATGTCTTCCTTCAATTGATTTAAAAGTGCCATGTCAAACTGATTTTTTGAGTTTATAAGTAATCCCAAGAAACGAAAATTTTGGAAAAATAGCTATGTATTTGTGTGTCTTTAACAGACGCTGATAAAAGTATTATCTTAGAAAATCAAAAGATTCGTCATTTTCCCACTTCCACTTAATAATTTCCCAATGTGTGCAGTTTCATTCACACAACAGTTTTATGTGGAATCTTTAACACAGGGGTTAATCACATATTGATCTAAAGGAAGTCAAGAAGTCATTTTTATGGTCACATGATTACCCCCTCAGTTGCATCTGAATTAATAAGTGTGTTTGGTGTCAGTATTAATTCAGGGGTTAATTATGTGATGATCTAAAGGAAATCAAGAAGTCATTTTTATGGTCACATGATTACCCCCTCAGTTGCATCTGAATTAATAAGTGTGTTTGGTGTCAGTATTAATTCAGGGGTTAATTATGTGATGATCTAAAGGAAGTCAAGAAGTCATTTTTATGGTCACATGATTACCACCTCAGTTGCATCTGAATTTATAAGAGTGTTTGGTGGCTATTTGCTCTCTGACATATACATGTATTAACTTGAGCAAGTTACGACCAGTTTGATGTGTTAATCTTAAACCAACAATAAAAATAAGTTTGTTGCCAATTCCCAATACCATGCAAAATTATAAGGCTTGGTAATTAGCTAGAAAAACAGAACATTCTCCCTAAAATTTTGTACTTGAAGATTCCGCAAAAATCGACTACATGTGTGTTAGATTTAATGTTTAAACAACAAAATTGTACACAAACTACAGACGAGATTTAAAATTAACTATATTGAATTGTTTATTACTTTTCAATTCTGACATCAGACATATTACAATGAATATATAACTATACTTTTAATACTATAATGTTTAATTTTTGTTAGCTTGGCGTTTTCAGAGAAAACTCAAGGTATTGTCATAGCCAGCTTGTCGTCTGTAGTCCGCCGTAGGCGGCATGCTAAAACCTTAACATTGGCTCTAAAAAAGTGCTTCCGCCTACAACTTTGAAACTTCATATGTTGATGCACCTTGATGAATTCTACACGCCACACCCATTTTTGGGTCACTAGGTCAAAGGTCAAGGCCACTGTGACCTCTAAAAACAAGAGGGCCATGATGGCCCTGTACCGCTCCACTGTTTTTTTATGAGAAAAAAGCGAGAAATTGAAGTCTTGGTTTCACTTTAGGTCTATACATTTAATTGAATGCCTGGTTTTGTTTTTAAAAAAAGTTGTTTTTGATTTGAAACAGATTCACAAAACCAATAGGAATCAAAATGCCTTAACCCTTTACCAAACGACACATTTCGGACTGTCCCAATTTGAAAGGGCCCGGGTGTACATTGTCCAGGGTAATCATGGAACTTAGGCTGGAAATCCATGGTATAACATGGAATTCCATGGAAATCCCTGGAATTTGAAACAGTTTCCAGGGTTTTCCAGGGTTTTGTTCTAGAAATGTCCATGAAACGTGGACTTTTTTCCCAAGCATTTTCCAGCCTTGGATGGAAAAGCATGGAAAAGGAATGGAAAACGCTGGATTTAGGCTGGATAACCATGGAAAATATTTCCAGATAGCATGGAAAGTGGAACATAGAATTTTTTAAGCATGGAAAAGACTCTAACATTTTCAGCTGACCCTGGAAAAAACTTAGACTTTATAAGAGGAGAAAATAACTTATAAAAATGCAACACATTTTATTCAAAGTAAATCAGAGTTCAACAATTTACACAACATATGAATAAAACATAAAACAATGTGCATAGTTTGGGCAGAAATAGTAGTAGTTATAGTAGTAGTAGTAGTGGTAGAAGTAGTAATGCTGAGGCTGGCAGTAGAATATGTTGTAGGAGTAGAAGTAAAAGTGGTTGTTGTATAAGTTGTACAAGCAGTTAAACTACTGATAATTATACTATTGGTGCAAATTAAAGTGCCAGTAGCAGTAGTAGCAGTTATTATCGTGTTGTTGTTTTAGCATTTACAGGAATAGTAGCAGTAATGGTAGCAATAGTAGAATAAATAATAATAACAATACTAGTAGCAGCAGTAGTAGTAGTAGTTAAGGAAGTAGCATTAGCAGCAGCAGCAGTAGTAGTAGTAGAAGTAGTAGTAGTAGAAGTAGTAGTAGAAGTAGCAGCAGCAGCAGTAGTAGCAGTAGCAGCAGCATCAGTAGGTAGTAGTAGCAGTAGTAGTAGCAATTTTAGTTGAAGTACTAGTAGTAGTAGTAGTAGTAGTAGTAGTAGTAGTGTAGTAGTAGTAGTAGTAGTAGTAGTAGTAGTAGTAGTAGTAGTAGTAGTAGTAGTAGTAGTAGTGGTAGTAGTAGTAGTAGTAGTAGTAGTAGTAACAGCAGCAGCAGCAGCAGCAGCAGTAGTAGAAGTAGTAGTCGCTGCAGCAGGAGTTGTAGTAGTAGCAGCAGCAGTAGCAGTAGTAGTAGTAGCAGCAGCAGCAGCAGGAGTAGTAGCAGCAGCAGCAGTAGTAGTAGTAGTAGTTGAAGCAGTAGTAGTAGTTGAAGCAGTAGTAGTAGTAGTAGCAGTAGTAGCAGCAGTTTTAGTAGAAGTAATAGTAGTAGTAGTAGAAGTAGTAGTAGTAGTAGTAGAAGTATAAGTAGAAGTAGCAGTAGTAGTAGAAGTAGTAGTAGTAGTAGTAGTAGTAGTAGTAGTAGTAGTAGTTGTTGTTGTTGTGGCTGTTGTAATAGTAGTAGTAGTTTTGCAGAAGTAGTAGTAGTAGTAGTAGTACTAGTAGTAGAAGTAATAGTAGTAACTTTCAAAGCAATGTCTACAAGTTTAAATTCCTTAACCCTGTTCAAGGTGTATACACACTCAATATTTAACTACAGTCCAGGTTTGCAATTAACAAACTATCTGATAAACCTGTGTGTGAGTCAGATATGTCTGCTGCTAATCTATTGGTTATAAAATATCACAGCCTTTTCTGATTGGCTGATTTCAAATACAGAAAGTTTACCTGTTAGATTGAAATTCTGGAGCAGGCGTATTGTAAAATATGCAGGTTAAACTTGTTGTTAAAATGAAGTTAATGTAATGTTCACAAACAGTAGAGTTAATGAGTTTTTCCATTAACAAGAATTTCTTAAAATAATAATGTATGGATATCATTTGGAAAGTGACATGAAATGTTGTTAAAAAGTGATGCATACAAGTGTTTCAGAAGTCTGTCTAGGAATAGAACAACAACTGAAGGTTTGTGCTTTTCATTATTTCTAAATATTCCTTTAAATTTATTCTTCTTATGTCATCATTGTAGACCTTTTTTATGTGACATTTTAGGTAAAAGTATGGCAAATATAGAAGTTTAAAAGCAGCTGTCACACACATTTTCACTAAGAGCAGTTTGCAGCTTGATAAAGGAAGTCCTATGTGGAGATTTTAATAAGCTTGAATGTAGTATCGGAAGTTTATAATGCATGGCTAGGGAACTGTGGCTAAGGGAGTTATGTGCTGTGCATGATGAGAACTCAATGCTCATTAATGCTGTTAATTTTTATAAATAAATTAATTAAACCAATAGCATTGTTTTTTAGGTTTCACTGTGCATTTTCATACCAATAGAATTACACATCATTCTAATTATAGCAATAATAAATTTGTACTAATCAAACCTACAAATTTTGTTATGCTATGCTTTGTGATGTATTAACTTCATTGTAAGTTATTATTTAAAGACCATTTTACTAAATATTTAAAACAATACTTGAATTATTTTCTATATACATTTTCATTATGTGCTTTAACTGTAGCTGACCAGTTGATGAAAGATACTGCAGAGTTTGGCAGGGAAATAACCCAAGACAGCAAAGCGGCTCTTTTGGCGCATTTACTAAGAGGACTAACATGGCCACAAATTCATGGTAAATATTGTTATGCCCCAGGCTCATATAAGTAATTTAGTGTTAACCACCTGAAAGTATTTTGTCTTTTTGGTATCCAATATTTTGGTCTAGTTTCAATTACAGGTTATTTTTATATGAATTAGCAAATTAGCATAACTTTCATATAGCAATATCTGAATATAAAATTCCTATATACATGTATGTTTGAGTTTCCAGATACATGCTAGTGTACCCCGTTTTGGGGCATTTAACAATATAAATTTCAAAATAAAAGAGAGTCATATAAAAATATAAGTTAAATCACCAATTTATTCACTTGAAAGTCTCAGTTTTCCTGTGTGGTTGCCTGTTAACAAGAAGATTAAAGCCCGCTTGCAAACTTTAAGAGAATAAATTTCAGTAAATGGAAAAGAAATAATTGCTAACTACTTAGGATCGTAAATGTTCGCTCAAATACAAAAAAGCCACATGTACCAAATTGAGCAGTGATATGAAATATCTAAAATAGATTAAAATATGAATGAGCATTGAAGTATAGATATTCAATCATATGATTGCTGCACATTTACTTTTACAGATGAATGTAAAAAACTTATGACTTTCTTGTAATATTGTTTGCTTTGTTTTTCTTTCAGAGATCATGCAGGAGCCGTACAGTATAACAGCAGTACAAGTTCTATAAAAGATCCACGACCTACTGAAGCCCAGCTAATTAACAAAAAAGTTTTTAAAAAATGTAATTTTATCCCACCTGGGTACTTATAATTTACTAAGCTGCCTACACAAGTTTTAGACTTGCAATTATATTTTAAACTGTCACTTGGAAAGTAATACATGTACATGCATTATGTTCTGAATTTCTTTGAACAATAAAATTATATAAAAGTATTTTAATGAAATTGAGCACCTAAATTGCATTAAAGTGAAAGTAGCTGAGAAAAATAGTATCCTTGTGCTCATGGGCAGCTACATATATTGTGACAAACATGAATTAGCTAAAATAACTTAAATTTTTCATTTTGTTTCTTGTATATCGTTTGTACAGTCTGGTTCGTGAATTGTTACTGTATATTACTTGACTTGCTTGTATTTTGTTACTTTGAATACATGTTGTGAAGGTTGCATTATACTTTTTAACTTTTAAAGTAGCGCCTTTTCTGTTATGTAAGGGCCTGATTTATGATAATGGACATAGAGGCTTTGTAAGCATGTATTAAACAACACTTGTTTGATCTGAATAATTTGTTAAATAAATGTAACACAATTTGTAATCTGATGTTATATTTTGATGAATTGTGAACAAAATAATACATCGAAGAAACTAAGCCATTATGTTGATTTTTTGTTTGTTTTAATCTAACCTTAAATTATGATTTATTTAAGCTGTGAGTATTGTATTCATTTAATACATGAATATTGTTTTTAGACCAGAAATTTCTTTTTCTATTCAGTGACCATGGTAAACGCTGGACAATTTTCCATGTTATACCAGGCATCCATGGAATATTAAACAAGGAAAAACCCTGGAACATTTTCCAGGGTTTTCCAGCCAGCATGGAAAAAATACCGTCCGAATACTCCATGTAATCTGGAAAACCCTGGAAAAAAATCCATGGTTTTCCAGATTACATGGAGTATTCGGACGGCATTTATTCCATGCTGGCTGGAAAACCCTGGAAATTGTTCCATGGTAATTATTCCAGGGAGCCTGGAAAACCATGGAAACTATTCCAGGCTATTTCCACATACCATGGACAATTATCCACCCTTTTTTTTTAAATATTGACGCTGGAAAAGGCTGGTAACTTAGTCCGAATACTCCAGCCTCATATTTTCCATGGATTTCCATGGAAAACCCTGGACAAAGTACACCCGGGGGGTTGCAGACGACAATTTAATTGTAATGGAATATGATGGAAATGATCAGGTAGGGTATAAATAATTGTGAGCAATTTCTCCTTTTAACACAATAATTTATAAAGTCGTCAGCTACAAACCCGTAAAATCCTGTTAGTGTTTGGTAAAGGGTTAATAATCTCTGGTTCCTTCTTAGAGCCGTTCACACATTTATAACAAATACAATAGTAGCATCTTTCTTTGTAAACAATCATCTCAAAATATAATTAACAACCCACACATCCCTAAGACCAACTGGCCTGAGAATATTATGATAATCTAAAAATTATTTCTTTATATTTATAAATGTATTTAATTAAGTAATACATTTGACTTCTAAGATCAATTCATAACTTATATTAAGAAAATTATAAAATGGTCAAAAATATATATGGATCGTTGAGCAATTGACAATCATATCCACAATTCATGTGGGCTTAATTTGAACAAACTTGGTCGAGGACTATTAGATGTCACTACATACCAAATTTGGTAGCCCTATGCCATACGGTTATGGACAAGAAGATTTTTTAAAGTTTGCACAAAACAGGCCTGTTCATTTTTGTGACCCCCGGGGCAGGGTCAAATTTGACACCAGGGGCATAATTTGAACAAACTAAGTAGAGAACTATTAGATGTCACTACATACTGAATTTGGTAGCCCTAGGCCCTGTAACGGTTATGGAAAAGACGATTTTTAAAGCTTGCACAAAATAGGCTTTATATAAGCATATGTTAATTTTTGTGACCCCCGGGGCAGGGTCAAAGTCGACACCACGGGCATAATTTGAACAAACAAAGTAGAGAACTATTAAATGTCACTACAATATACCAAATGTGGTAGCACTAGGCCCAATGGTTATGGACAAGAAGATTTTTAAAGTTTGCACAAAATAAGCTTTATATAAGCATATGATCAATTTATTGACCCCCGGGGCGGGGTCAAATTTGACCCCAGGGGCATAATTTGAACAAATTTGAAAGAGGTTCACCCCAGGAACATTTGTGAGAAGTTTTATCAGAATTGGACTTGTAAGTTTAGGAGAAGAAGATGTTTAAAGAAAAAGTTAACGCATGCACGCACGCATGCATGCACGCACACGCGACGGACACATGACCATGACATAAGCCCCGCTGGCCTCTGGCCAGTGGAGCTTAAAAAAAAATTTAAAAAATCTGACAAGCTTTCATTTTTTCTATCTTGCATCCGTAGCCGAGCATTGGCACCCGTTATGCTGTGCTCTTGTTGTTATGTATAGTAACTTTTACATGGCAAATAACCCCCTTAACAAAATCTGTCTCTCAATTTTAAACCAGTGCTCTCTTGTATGATTTTGCTTTTTGAACAGACTTGGATGATGAATCACTTTTCTTTAACAATAACAGATATAAGATTCCTCAAGATTTTAAACTGATGGGCATTTTTGGTATAGAAACTATAGAAATGTTTATCATTAAAACACAAAGCATGTACAAAGTTAAAGTAACATTTTACTTTTATTTTCCATACATATTGATGCATTTGTGTTAATATAAATTTCCTCAAAACCAATTATTATTAGTTTAAGTATGATTTTTAGCGACCAAACTATAAACAGCAATAATTGGCCCATTGTTATGTTGATGTTATGTTAGTTGGTAAGTCATTACATCTTTTATTTAAAATTGTGGTTAAAAATACTTTACTAATAAATGGAATTCTAAGCACATGAATTAATTTCTATAAAATAACATTTAAAAACAAATACTGAAAGCAAATGTTTCCTTTCAACAAAAAAAGCTAGTCTAAAATGCTTTCCTTTGGATGAAATGAAGGTTACATTACAAAAACTCATTTTGTTACATAATTCTTCTATGGTCCATTCCAAAGTTCTGTGCTTTTATCGGTCTCAGTTCCTTTTCTCTGTAATGGTTTAACAGCAATTTAGGGATCACACCCATGCTCTTTGTGGTTTTTCTGCATAGCTTTTCACCTTAAATGACCTTTACATTACGCAAGCTACCCAAATAAATACAGTCCATTCATTCCTTTGGCTGATTTGACCAATTTAATGCCCTAGAACATCGAAAACATCAACGCGTCTTTGTATGAAAATTATAGGGTGTAACACTTATCAGTGTTTAAGGAAAATTATGGGACTTTTCTCTGCATGTTCCTAATTTGGCCCAGTTATTACAAGTACACTGTTAAATTCCATTCCCAATACTTTAAAGTTCAGTGCTGGCTGACAGTAAATCGTCACTATTCGTCAGGGGATGACAGAATTTATTATTAATAAACGCCTTAAGTTGATAACACAGTATAGAATTCAAGATAACAAATAACACAAGGAAAGGGAAAGAATTATGAATGAAAACCTATCGTTAAATGCTATTTTGTCTTGCATTGTGAGACAAAATTAACAAACTTAAGTATAGTGCCCATGATAGAAGGGAAATAGTTTAATTATCTAGCCACACATGTGTGACGCATGCGGTCAGTGTGTCTGAAAATCTTTTCTTCAAGCCAGAATAGGCTACCAACATAAATGCCAGACCAGCATCATAGAAAAATGGGACTTATGCCAGACCGGCATCATAGGAAAATGGGATTTGTGCAATATGCAGACAATGCAGCTCCAGTCCACCCTGGGGAAACTGAAGTCAAGAATTCATGAAGCCAAACAGACTGATAATCATATTGTTCAGACTATTTCTGACATATATTTGAGCTTTATCTTTTTGGTTCATGAACCTTAAATTCTTGAAAACACATTACACAGAGTCAGTCAACAGAATACTGTTAAATATTTCAAACCAAGGCACTTTTTACTACCCCACAGTCAATGTTTGTGCACCTTACAAATATACTGCATATAAGCTCTCCCTCAATGTTGTTTATTGTCAATGGAATCTGTCGTATTAAACCACAGGTCTTTCAAAACCGTAACTTCCCCAACAAAACACAAAGTTCAATTAGCCTTCCAACTATCACTGGCGACATTCTTTTCTAGACATTGTTTCTCTGCTTTTTATATAAACTCCCGAAGTGTAGTCATGGTCTACAACTACTGTTTCTTTCACCTTAACTAACTGGAAACGCCCACGTTTGTCACGGATTGAAATTTTGACAAGTCACGAAAATAGATGACAGAAATGCCGGAAATGACTTCCCGGCGTTATTTTATTTAAATCGATTGTTGGTTAGTTGTTTTCAAAAATATTGCGGTCTGCAGAGTTTACTATACGCTGTTTCACTGCGGAAAAAGTGACAAACAAACAGACAGTTAACACTTTTTAAGAATAATGAAAAGTATAGGATGAAAGATGTTGTTGCTCGCAAATAATTTCTATTGCAATAATGTGTCATACATTTTCGTGGTGTAAATTTTGCTTGTGCTATTTGGAGTTTAAATTTAGATAAACAGTGATTTTTTTCACCCATTTGGGAACGGGTCTGGTACCCATGCCATTCAGAATTTTTTGGGTCATTAAATCACCAAATTGGGGAAAAAAACGAGTTGCAAAATCTTCCAATTGGTAAAAATCAAGTTGTGAATTGTACCAATTGAAGAATGGTATTAAAAGACTTTGTTCAACTTTTGTCAGCTTTAAATGACACAGGAAAGCAACATCAACTTTTATTCACAGTCTTGCACAAACAACAACATGCTATCGGAACACAGATTGTTACAGACAGAGTTCTCTGTTTTTATTAGACTTTGTCATCAACAGTTTCAAGTATCGTAGGACTTGTACGAATAGCTTCCTCATGTTCGTCGTCAATCTTCATTTGGCTACTGTCATCTTTGACAATTTCTTTTGCAGTGTACTGAGAGGAATAGGTGGACGAAACAGAAGCCAAACTTTTTACGAAGCCAAAATCGCTTAACGATTTGCTTTTGAATTCACTAGGCTTTAATTCCTTTCTGTACTACTTACTATTGTGACTCATGGCAAATATTGCCAGAAGCGTAATAAAAACTCAGACTGGTTTATATTTCGCAATAAAATACACGTATTTAATGTATGAAGTTTAAAATGTTTAAACCAGTCAATGATTGAGAAGTCAAATCAGCCACAAGTTAAAACGGTCTTGAAATAAGTCAAAATGGCGATTTTCTGGGATTGTTTACTCGATTTTTATTGGGAATTTTTTTTTTTCCGCAAAATGGGACAGCTAGCAGCTGGTTCGGTTAATTTTGGTGATTGGGAACGGCTCCCTTTACCGGACCCGTCCAAAGAAGGAAAAAAATCACTGCAATAAACAATCGGTGCAATAAGTTGGTAGTTGAGTAATTCTTAAACTGATGTGATTAGAAAATTTCAAAAGGTGTCTATATCATTTGCTTAATAGATATAAATAAATGGAATTATCTCTCTCAAGTTTGTACCCTGCGGACTTCGTGCCAGGAGTCATTGATGTAACACTTTACTGGAAATTATGTATTTACCAGTATGTGTGGTACACATTGCGACAGTCTCAAAAAGATATATCATAATGAACAATAAATGAAACAAGCTTTAAAGTGGTACAATGTCTTTATTTTCTAATAAAATATGCCATGGCAAATAACAAAGATTTCTAACTGAAATAATTTGCATGCAGATGAAAAATAGGTAGAAATTGTTACTGTTTATTTGCTGAGAATTAAGCCAATTAACACTTGCCTTTTACTCAGTTGATATTGCTTATATTAATTGGTAGTGTCTAAAATGTTTGACTTTAAATAGGAAAGGTTTCTGAGGTGTTATTGTTGGTACCCTTGTCAAAAAAGTGAGCAAAATCCGGTTATAACCCAGTTTTAAACTGGGTTTAACCCTGCGGTATTGGCACCGAGCTAAAAGCGAGTCTTTTAAACACACTTTTTGCTTACCGACTTGGTTTTATCTGAGTTGAATCTTGGTTTAACTCGCTTAAAGCCAACATAGTGGTTTTTTAACCGTCTTAAGTGGGTTTAAAGTGAGTTTTTTCAGGCATCTGTGTTTAACTCTGTGGTATTTGCACTGTGCTAAAAGCGGGTTTTTCAGACACGCTTTTAGCTTACCGACTGGGTTTTTTAGCTTACCGACTTGGTTTTTTCTGAGTTAAATCTTGGTTTAACTCGCTTTAAACCAACATAGTGGGTTTTTTAACCATCTTAAGTGGGTTTAAAGTGAGTATGATTTTCTACAAGTTGGTTTTTTGAGGTTTTTTAAACATGCTTAGACCAACTTCTGTCTGTGGAGTTGGTTTTAAGTGGGTAAAAAGTGTGTTTTTTATGTGAGCTATAAGCAGGCTAAACACGGTTTTTAAGTGAGCGAAAAGTGAGCTGAAAGCAAGCCTTTGTTAGTTTTTTTCACAGTGAAAACATGCTTTTAACTCGCTTTAAACCTAGTTATTAACAGTATTTTATCTGTGAAAAAAACAAAAGCAATTTGTGGGTTTGGGTAAGTTGATTTTTGTGGGTTTTAACAGTGTTTTAGTGAGTTTTTTTTAAGAAAGTAGTTTTTTTGTGAGCCTTTTGTGGGATTTTGCAGTGTGAAAAAAAAATTTTTGGACTGATATGTTCTAGAAAAATGGTTTTTGTGAAGCAATTACAACAGTTCATTATAAGCCCAATGTGGTTAAAAGGGAAAAAAACACAATGTGTACAAAAATTATGTTTATATGACAAAAATAGTACACCGCAAATTAATACTAACAGATTATTTTTACAATACATTATAAAATAATAGACATTTATGGAAGATTTTAAAGCAAAAGTTTGACCGCAATGGACCACTGCGGGTGGAGTATTTAGACCGCAGCTGCTGCAGAGACCTGGATCTCAGTTGTTGGAGGTACCTGAACCGCAGTGGAATGAGGAACCTGGATTTCAGCTTAAGGAGGGACCTTGACGGCATACGGTGTTGGGACCTGCACAGCAGCTACTGGAGAGACCTTGACCGCTAGGGGACCTGGAAAGCAGCCAGTGCAGGGACCTAGACCTGATCTTGGCGGGTGGAGGGACCTGGAAAGCAGCTGGTAGAGACCTGGAAAGCGGGCGCTGGAGCGACATGTAGTTGTTCCATTGATGCTGCTTGTGTCCTTCTCCTCTTGAGCATCTCTTATGCCAGTTGATCTGCAAAGGATTAATACCATATCACTTTCAAAAGGGCAAGGCATTCTTCAAACATGTTGATTGGTTATGTTTTTGTTCCACTTAACTATGAAATATTGCTGTTATGGTAATCTTGTTGCTTTAATAATAATAAATTTAAGTTATTTGCTTGTTGTTTTTGTTTGTTTATTTTTGAAATTTTAATCCCGTGATCACATGTGACTTAGCACTTTTCATCAATTATTAAAAGAAATTGCGTTTGGTAGAAAATGCAGTTTGAAAATGTACCAAGATGCGTGGTCTCATTTGGCTGTGTGGTCTGGTGGCATTGTAAATGCAATAACCTGTATAGTTTACCTCTCAACAAATCGAGCTTTCTTCCTGTACGAAAATTCTTTGCAGATTCTGTACTGAGTCTGTACAAAATCTGCCCAGAATCAAGACAGAATTCATTTATTCTGTACAAAGAGGACACAGACCCAGAATCTGCCTGGAAAACTGTACTGATTTTTTAAGCAGAATTACAATAAAGCAGAATTTCATCTGTACATATTACTATACCAAACAGAATTTTTATACTTTTCATTTTTATAAGACAGATTTTTAGCACTCTGCATTTTAACAAGACAGAATTTTGGTACTTGGCAGTATTAAGCAAGGCAGAATATTGGACTTAGAAAACTATTGAAACAAAATTTCAAAATGGGACTTAGATAATTAAAAAAAATAGACTTCTGATTCAAGTTTCCAAATGTTTATTATGAGAAACATTTGCCCTGTACAAGAAAAACAATATTTATGTTCAGTTCAATTTATACAATAATTGCCATTCATGTATATATTACATGTCATAATATTAAAATATGTGAGTATGTAATGATAATTTACCTTTTAACACTTAAAGTACATGTAGATCTACTATAATCATAAAATATCTTTGAATTAAGGTTCTTACAGTAAACTTGATTTAGGGTTGAATACAAATTGAAAATTGTTTTTCAATTCCCCCTCCCCCCCCCCCCGACTTATGAAAACTGCTTTGCTTTAATGGTAGTATATATGTATTTCCACTGGGGTTAAATGTTTAGTTTGCCTTCCTCTGACTCTATCTATGAAAAATTGTAATGTCAGTGCTTGTATACACCTCTGTAACAGTTCACTTGAAAATAATCATAAACCCCTAACAAACAAATCCTGCACCCTTGATACTTGTAATGTGAAACTGGGGCTATCTTTACTGGCTTGCTGGAATGTGT
This sequence comes from Dreissena polymorpha, assembly GCF_020536995.1. Lineage (NCBI taxonomy): Eukaryota > Metazoa > Mollusca > Bivalvia > Myida > Dreissenidae > Dreissena > Dreissena polymorpha. The sequence continues at coordinate 58,027,186 of NC_068361.1, forward strand.
ATAATCTCTTCTGATTGGTTGGGAGCCAAATTTGAACGTGTAAACATAGATCCATGCAGGACCTGAAATGTTGTTTCAAAGCAATGTTGGGACTTTTGAAGTTTTAACAATTTCCTGAAATACTTTGATGGACATTCTTAAACAATTAATTAGAATGTGGAAATCAACATTTTGTGTGTTAACAAGTCTCTAAAAGAGGAATTCAGTGAGTTATGAAGCGGCCCTTTTGGAAATGCTTTGAACTGTTAAACAGGTTTGTATTTTTTTTCTTTACATTGTTATCTTATAATGTTATGTTTAATTTAATGATATAATTTAACAGTTACAAAGATCTGTTTTGGTGGGTGATTAACATTGTAAATAAATGATGCAACCAATTATCTTTGCAGTAAGTTCACATAAAAGACATAAGTCAGTCAAAGGTATCTCTATCTTACAAAACCAACATTTAGTTGTAACAATCAATTGCCTAATCAGTGACCAAATGAAAGGGCAATGCAACCAATACTTAGATTTATTTATGAATAACTACTCTGCCACAAAATGTAAAGCCTTTTTTTTAATTACATATTTACGAAAGCTATGATTGTTATCACTTAAAAGGTGTTGCATTATTTAAGTTGTAATTTTAGTAGATCCCATATGATCACTTAATTCAGATTGGCTAAAAAAAGTAATTTTTAAATAGTAAATTGTATTTTTTTTTGCTTTCAGCGATTTTCAAAAAAGATTGTGAAGCAACTTACCCATGACAACGACCTCAGAAGTGCAGTCACAGAGTAATGGTGCTGTTATCACTTAAAAGGTGTGAAGCAAAAACTTAATATAATGGGGTTTGTAACTAAATCAACATTACAAATTCTCTTTTTATAAAACACCCTATGAAATGACCTACATCTGAAAAAATGTCAAATTTATTTTATAATGTGAAAAGCAAAATAAAAAGAGAAGCAAGTTGGTGAACCATGTTGCGTTATTTAAGTTGTAATTTTAGTAGATCCCATATGATCATTTCATTCAGATTGACTAAACAAAATGATTTAAAAATAGTTATGTGTATTTTTTGCTTTCAGCAACCATCAAAAAAGATTGTGTAGCAACTTTCCCCTGACAACACCCACTGGCTCAGTTAAGTGCAGTCACAGAGTGATGGTACCTCACCAGGGTCAAGTTCAGGCAAATGAAGATCTCTAAAATGGATTTTCATCTCAATATAATAACTGTAATTTCTTAAAACATAAACTTACTTTATTTACTGTGTTTTTATGTCATATAACAGTGATACAATAATGTGTGTTGTATATAGGAATTTATTTCTTAACGGGATGTGTAAGAGTAAATTATTTTATTTTATTGACTGTCAGTATTTGTTACTTTCTTATATAAATATATAAACATGTCATAATATCATTAAATAAAAATGTTTAATATTTACAGTCTATATATTTTACTTTACATTTTGCTTCATTTTTCTGTACAGTATTTTTTGTTTGTACAGATTTTATTTTGTGTACAGATTTTATTTTGCACAGAATCCCATTCTCACATTTTGGTTCACCCCACATTAAATTCTGCCCAGATTTTTTTCTGCCCCTAAAAAATTCTGCTTAATTTAAATAATTCGTAAAATTTGTACAGAATTCGTTCTTTGTTTATATTGAAAAAATCTATAAATAGAAATCTGCTTCAACTCATTTTTAATGGACACCAAATATTTTCTGCACAGGTGCTATACAGATTTTGTGTATTTTATTCTGCACATAATCTGGTTACAGTCTGCCCAAACTTTTTCGTACAGGTTGGTCAAGGACAGGGCGAGGTTTTCCCACTCTTGTTCCCCTCAAGTTTGCCAGCTTGTGCAGGGTAAAAACCAGGTTTAAAAGTCCATACATCAGGCAGGCGATGATGCACATTCTTCCCAAAGGATCTTCCCAACGATGTCAATTTTGCCTTGTGGCAAGAGTTTAACCTTCAAAATTAAAATATATAAGTTCTAATTAAGTAAGAGGGAAAGAAATCCGTTCAGTAATAACCAGAAATAGATATAAATAAAATTTTAGATGACAATAACCATGAAACACAACCATAATTATTCACTGTACACAACATTTACACTTTTTCATGTGTAAGTTTATCTATTTTTGCTTCAAAATGTGTTGTTTATCCTTTAAATTGCAATACAATAACTTATCCATTTACATTTCCCAGTGACAATACATAAATATGATAATGATCATAATTAATTCAATAAACTAAATAAAAAAAGGGGTGAAGAAATGACAATACAAACCTGTTAAAACTGTTCTTCAGTATTCCAAAAACAACAACAGGCAGTTCAACCTCCTTTCCAACCAACTTATTATTGATTTCCACATTGCAGTAAAAAACACATTGTTTTCATCACACAATACTTCATGCTGACAGAATTTCAAGACATTTTACACTACCATTATAAGTCTTTCACTTCTTTATATTAATGTTGCTGAATTAAATTTAGCTCAATATTCAGTTGCTGACACCAGCTTATTTTTCAAAAGTTGTTGTTTTCAAAAAGATAACTTCCTCAGTGCAATAGCCAATCAAAAGCCTTATATCTTATTCCACACAGCCTTATCTCTAGGACCCCATCAGTAGCCTTATCTACCCCTAGATAATCAGTACCCTGTTTAGCTCTGAATGCCTGACAGATTGTTATCTGTTTATTGTTAGTGGTGTGAAATAAGGGTGTTTTAAGGTATTGTCTTGTTATTTTGTTGACAGTTTATGTAACACAGGTAATGTTTGGCATTTTATTATTTTATTCCAAATTAAGAAAATGGATATGATGGTATCATATGCAAATATCAAAATCTTGCATAACTTATGTACAAAAATAAATAGATTATTTCCAAAATAATGTTTCCAATACCATAATTATTTAAATATGCAGATTTTACAAGTAAATACTGTTTTAAACAAATATAAACAATCATATGAGATTGTTTAAAAAAAAATAAAAAATTAAGACATAAAACAATCATAAGATATTGTTTATAATAAAAACAAACATAAAGAAAAAATTCAAAGTGAAACACAAACTCTTTCATTTTCATGTATAAAACTAAGCTTGACCATTGTTAGTTTTTGTCAGTGATACTTGTTGTCCATCTGTGAACCTGTGATGTTCTGAAAGAGCCATTTTCATCCAATATTCCCTAAAAATTATGGGGAGCACACAAATGTACAATAGGGACAATAGCAAACAAGCTGTAAAAAAAGCCCCTTTACAATTGACTTGTTTTATTTTTAACATCAAACAAAGACCCAGTTGAAGAATTATTGTTTCATTGATGAGTTATATTAATAAACAAAAGACCAACTTGTTGAAAAGTGTGTTAAAGTGAGTCTTTAAGCCTCGTTGCAGCTCTCAACTTATTTACAAAAAGACCAAGTTAAACTCGCTTAAACCCACTTCTGTTTAAAAAAAGACCAACTTCTGTTGTAAAAGACTCGCTTATAAAACAAAAAGACACACTTAAACACACATAAACCAACTCATAAATAAAAAGGCTCACTTTTGACACACAAAAAACCGACTTCTTACTGAAAAAAACTCGCTTAAACACACATCTTCTTAAAATAACCAACTTTAAACTCAGTTAAGCACAGTTTAGCGCACATAAAACTCACTTTTATTAGCAAAAACCAACTTCCGCTAAGAAAAACTCAGAAAAAACACAGTTTTATGTTGGTTTAAGTGTGTTTTGGTATGAAAGTGGGTTATTTTTTGACAAGGGTAGTATCTTTTGATAAATGAAGCTCAAGCATAATCATGTTAATTACATTTTCATGGTACATGTACATTGTTTTGTCTTCAGGGTTATTATGCAGCTATTTTATCATAATGGTAATGTTCTGAAGAATAATTGAAATTTAATTATTTGTTTTCCTATCTCCAATTGAAATCGACAGTTTAAACTAATCGATGTTAAAGATAGCCACCCTCTGACTGTGATCATGTACCGTGTCAGTGATACTGATTGAAGATAAAACGTTCACAAAAAGTACGGTCTTAAATACTTTGCTCTGTCAAATCCCCTTGAAGAGTGTTTACTGTGACAAGATTATTTTGTTAGTTTTGTTTTTATTCGGAATGGAACTATAATGATCTGTATTTAGTGTCTGCATAGAAAAATAGCGAATTATAAGTAATGGTGGTTTATAATAAGCATTTTTAGCAAGACTACTGACCTTGAATGTGGAGAGTGTTCACTGTTTGTGTAATTACAATTCTTAAAACAAGAGGCCCCAAAGGACCCTGGGTTGCTAACCTGAGTGAATTAGATGGAAAGAAACAAAGTTTAAAAGTCTTCAGCAAATATTTCAAATTATTGGTATGACAAGACAAGTGCTGCAACAATATACCGGTATATCGGTATATATTGCAATACGCAATCCGCATATTGTATTGCGATATGATTTTCATCTTACCGGTACGAAAATTCTACAAAAAATCATCCAGAAATAATGATATCAAGGTAAACAAATCAGTGTTTAGTAAAAATAAATTGTTACGTATAAATAGCATTCTAAAAAGTATATTATACGGAGTAGCGCTGTTACATGGGAGTCTGCAAGATCTGCTTTTGCATGTCAAACTGTTAAATTTAAGATGAAGCTTATGGAAATACGAAAATAACAAAATTAATTACATAATAAATATTATAAAAATGACAATACTAATCTTTCATAACAAAATGCTTTGTAAAGTAAAAAAAAATTTAACTGTGTTTATAAAGCATTTTGTATAAAAGGCTAGAATTGCCAATATGATATAACTAGAACCTAAACATGCAATACAAAGGTTATGTTCATGTAATTAAGTTGGTTTTGGTGATTAGCTGGCGAATTTTAAATCTGGTTCAAGTTAGCAATATATTGCAATATATTGCAATACAGGTGTTTGAACTGACAATATATTGCAATACGGTTTTTGGCATATTGTTGCAGCACTAGACAAGACTGACTATAAAAATAAGATGTTCCAAGGTATTCACAATAGAAAATGTAACCCCCACCCACTTGCTTCTATCACAGAAGCAAAGTGAAAATTGCTATGTGCAAACAGCATAAATCCAGAACAGCCTGCAAATAACTCGCAGTCTGTTCAAGTTTTATGCTGTTTGCTGCTCATAAGTATCTAAGGATTGTAGATAAAGCCTTAAAAACTTGAATCAAGTAAGAAGGGTCTTAAATTAAATATAACTTTCTGTGGGATCGGGACTGCAAATGCATAGAAATACATATCAAAGTGTTTAATGGTAAAACAAGAAAGCGTACATATTAATATATGAATGCATAATAGAAATAATACTTTAAAATCTTACAATAATTAACTTAAATAATACTGGAATGGGTTCAATAATTTTGCAATGCAAGATAACTGATGACAACATATAATGGACGGCTGCAGTCACTAAGAACTACAAATTCTGAAACAAAACATGAAAGAGAATTTAACATTTCAGGGAAAAACATTTGTTTTATTACCTGCAAAATACTGTACATATAAAAGTGTCTTAATTTTTGGACACCCCGTTGGGACTCCTAAATTTCAAAAGTAGGCAGTGCATTCTTACTAAGATTAGTAAGAGTCGAACATTGTAAACATATGAATTTGCATTGACATTATCACATGTATCCGTAACTCATTAAAATTGTGTTGAAACCTAAGGTTAAGATAGTAACCTTTACATTGAAAATGAGTCATTGATCTGAAGCTTTGAACCACTTGCAATTTGTTATTTCCTACAATGATATAGCACAGTATTGTTTGTTTGGTACAGTAATACAATTTTTTTTTTCCTCATGATTTTGACTCCCCAGAAAAAAGGCAACAGAAGGTCGAGTTGCAGATATTAGATTATGTAACTATATATTGCGTCTACCAAAGTTCATGTCACCTATGAGTTTGGGCTCAGGTAAGCTAAAAACAAAATACATGTACAATGTAGTGAGTTTTGAATATATTATCTTAGATGTGAATTAAAAAATTGCATGGAAAAGATAATAGCCTCATGTCAATGGTATTTTTCCACCATTCATGTGTGATACATATTTAACAAGTAGGATCATCTTGATGTTGGCATTAAGTGGCGATGCTAAAATAAAGGTTCATCAACTGACATGGTGTGACAATTTTAGTAATTTGTGTGCGCACATATACTTATTTTCATAAATTGACTCAAGCCTACCACTAACCTGTTTCAGTTTTGTGGATTTCATTTTGAAACTAGCAACAAAGACTGGAAACAATTTTAGGATGATTAAACTGCCATTTATTTCTTATCAATGCAAAACAAATCTCTTCTCTGTCATTTTCCCAATAGTGCTCTACAAAGTCTGGCTGAAATGTGCGTATGTATGAATTGTCCCGGTGCTGAGACATTTGCCAAGTTTAGTTTTCCTCTATTGGACAGCCACTTAAAATTAAAAACTATGTTTTTACTATCATTAATAAAAGTAATTTACCTGCAATCAATGCTGGACAACTTTAATTGATTAGAAAACACTTTTGCAGTCACCTCGTGGTCAATGGCTTCCTTCTTGTGAAAGCAGGAACTAAATAAAGTTATAAGGTTACATTCTACTGACTTTAACAACCAGTCATGCTTTGTAAACTTAAAGCCAAAATAAAAATTGACATTTCAATCAATAATACCACAGCCTGCTTATCGATAAGTTTGTATAATACTTTTGCAGCAGTGCTTTTAAATGGTACAATTGTGCTGAACTATACCAGTATGTTACTGTAGAGTACCAAATTACTTTTCCAGACCCAGTTTAGCATAATTGGTTCCTGAATATTGTTTGAATTTTAACTGCCACCCTATATTTGTTTAAGATTAAAGCCAGTAAAGAGCTGACCCTTTGTCTTCTTTGCTATGGCATGGAACAAACTGCAACTTCAACTTCTCACTCCAGGTTCAAGAGACACTGTTAAAGTCTAATAACGAGTTGTATTTTTGAGTGGTTAATAACATGGACGAATTACAAGAACAAAGACTTGTGATTCAGAAGTTGCCATTAGAATCCAGCAATTAAAGGACAAAACCTCATTGAAAAAATGGATTATATAGACTAGAATTTTGCAAGACCCTTGCAGGCCTCAGATTATTTAAAACATTAATCTGACATGACCTGGACCTAAAAGTGCAAGGGCTTTGTCTCGAATGATTGCAGCCAAAATTCCTTTCCCAAAGACTAATGGGAACTAACTTAATCATGTGTCCCCTGCGAAATGTTGTTCTGCAGTTCACGAATAATTTGTGAACTGTTCATGAACTGTTCGTGAACTGAGTTCATGAATTGTTCACGAATAGTCAGTGAACAGAAAATGAGCCACGTCTGTGAAATGTTCTTGAAATTTTAGTTCATGAACTGTCCATGAACACTAATGGCATGAAGTGTTCATGAAATATTCTTGAAACCTAATGGCATGAAGTGTTCATGAACTATTCTTGAACTCTTATGGCATGAAGTGTTCATGAACTATTCTTGAACCATTATGACATAGAGTGTTCATGAACTATTCATGAACACCAATGAAATGAAGTGTTCTTGAAGTGCCAAAAAACTTGAAATGGACCAATGGCTGATCAGTTCAGCCGGTAATTTATTAAAGACTTACATTTTCAAATATAACATAAACCATGTGCCTTCCGTTTCAACTTCCTGTGCACACAATATTCTTCCTTTGTAAAAACAGCAATGCAATGTACATGTTTGAGTTCTTGATATCATCTTAAACTGTTCTTGAAATAAGATGTCCTTAAAACGTTCTTAAACTTGTCTTTTAAGTCTTCCAAGAACAATGACAGATCCTTTTAAGAACATATTGGATTCTTAAAAAGTCCATCATATGTTCAAAAGCATTGTGCAGACCTGTTTAATAACATCAGAAGGAAACATGTTGTTCAAAAAAGTTCTTAAAGTGTTCAAGAATAGTTTAAGAATAATTCAAGAACAGGAAAGGTTCTTAAAAAGTTATTGAACTGTTCCTGAAGGCAGTTCTTGAACAGTTCTTGTACAAATGTTCTTAAAATGCTCTAGAACAGGTCAAGAACTCTTACTTACAGTGGTGAAAATACTATGCATATTCATACTAACTTCACAGGTTTCACAAATCTACAAGATTAGTATGCTAGACATTTCAATATTACTTTCAAAAATATTTATGAAACATCTAGCACAAAGGAATTCATGAATTATTCATGATGGATCCTCAAAGTCTGTCTCAGAAAAGTCATCAGAAATAATTGTTCATGAAATGTTCATTACTAAGTATTTATGGTTAGATGAACTTTGAAGTGTTCAACAAAAATTCGTAAACTGTTCATGAACGTGTCTTAAGAACAGTTCATGTCCAAAAGTTCATGAACCAAGATCAGGAACTTTTTGAGAACAGTTCATGAACAATTCCTGATTGGCTTGAAGTGTTCATGAAATCATGAACAACATTTTGCCAAGGGTTCATCATGGTAGGGAATATGTAAGAAAATTATGTAATACTCTTCCATGCAGTACACACCAAAGCCTACCATGCTCTTTAAAACTAATTCAGTTTTTTTGGGTAACTCCATCCCCCTTAAGACTTTTTCAGCCTAGTTCATGGAAAAATATCTACAGAATGTGTGACCCAACCCCATCCTTGGGATATAAGTACTCCTTTTCCACTCAATTCAGTATGCAGCCATATGCAACCATGACACAAAGGCAAATTTTCCTCACAGGCCCCCATTTATACTTATGGGTGGAGAACAGAAATGTGTTGGATTTTGCTCAAACAAGAGATGTGTTTGTCAGAAACACAATGCCCCCTAAAGCACCGCTTTGATTTTTTTTTACCTTTGACCTTGAAGGATGACCTTGACCTTTCACCATTAAAAATGTGCAGTTCAGTACATGCATGCCAAATATCAAGTTGCTATAATCAATATTGCAAAAGTTATGACCAAGGTTAAAGTTTTGGGACACATACAATAACAGACAGACACATACAATGACAGACAGACAGGCCAAAAACAACATACCCCCGATCATTCGTTCCGGAGGCATAACAAATTAAGTGGTCAGCGAAGAATTCAAACAAGGGAAGTAACCATGTATTATTTAATAATGTAAGTGCCTTTTGTCACTTTAATTTATTCAACCCTTTTCGTAAACGTTTTTTTTAAAGTGGTTCATTATAGTTCAGCAGTAAAATGACAAAGAGACAATACCATGATGTAAATAAGTGCCTAGAAAAATTTCGTAGTGCACAAATTACATCGTCTGTATTTCTGACTGACATGTCATGTATTTTTCTCATGTTTATAATTCAAACCTAATTTCAAGAACGTTCGTAAATTTTAAATTTCAAATGTTAATATACATGTATATCTAACTGATAAATAATAATCAAACAAGACTATTGCCAAGCAATATATGTCCCCTACCGGCTCCACCATTGTCAGATTTTTAAAATATATTTGTTGCCATAGCAATCAGAATTCTTGACGTAAGAACAAAATGAAAAGACATGCATAATCTCCATATTGCCATCTGACCATGTTTCAAGTTTCATGAAAAAATATGAAGAACTTTTAAAGTTTTGCAGGATCCAGAAAAGTGTGACAGACAGACAGACAGACAGATTCACAGACAGACGCACAGAGCGCAAACCATAAGTCCCCTCTGGTAAAACGGGTAGGGGACAATAATAATGATATGGTATGTTAATAGTATAGTTTCTATAATACTAATGCCGCCTTTGGAATAAATAATGCACGGAATTTACTAGCCTACAGCTTCTTAAAGGGGCCTTTGCATGTTTTGGTAAATTAACAAAATTAAAAAATGTTGTTTCAGATTCGCAAATTTTTCGTTTTTGTTATGACATTTGTGAGGAAATAGTAATATTGAACATTTACCATGCCGTTAAATATCCATTATATATGCATCTTTTGAATATTTGAACACCTGAAAATTATAAAGCGTTGCAACGCGAAACGATTTAATTATTTGGAAAGTTCTGTTGTTGTTGTTATATTTTGGGAAACTACGAGGATTGCTTATAAAAGTAAAAAATACACCGGCTCATAGCATGAGCACGGATGGTCGAGCGGTCTTAGCGGGAGACTTTACTCTAGAACTCCAGGGGTCAGTGGTTCGAGCCCAGTTGAGGGTTAATTTTGTTTTCCCTTTTTTTAAATTATATTCTTGTTTTTTTACTGGAGATTTTTAGGTCAATTGTTAAAATTTATCAATTCAAAGCATTTAATGACAAGCTTCAGTATATGCCAAAATCTATGAAAAGGCCCCCTTTAACGTTCTCTTTATATGTACTTTGAAAATAAACATCATGAAATGAATTTCTTATCAACTTCAAACAAAATATTTGTAGTGAAAAATGTGATTACTTTTCATAAGAGACAAAATGAATTATTTTCAGTGGACTGTGACGTGGGGCAGTCCAGAGAATCTATGACAAACAGTGCAGTTCATCACTGCATCACAACTGCAAGTAACTGCCATAAGGCCAGAATTTTTTAATTAAATGATTTTACGATTTTTTTTCTAAAATTGTCGGGTAGGAGGACGGAAAAAAAAAAGAAAAAAGAAGGGTGACCAAATATGCACTCATTTTAAAAATGTTATGGTATGAAGTTCTTTTTAATAAGCAAAAACACTGTTTTTTTCAAACATGTTGATGTGCAAAATGATCATAATCAGACTGTAGGGTTTGATGTGCAGTTTTTAAATTAGTTTGAATTTTAAAAATATCTGAACTGGTTCAAAACGTATGCAATTTTTTCACTTGTCCATAATAAACTTGGTGATTTTTTTTGCTGAGCATTTTGGTCATCATGTACCTGTGCGTTTTGCGGACTACATAGTGCGTGGAACTGGCCTCAAAAAAGTTGTCGCCACTTTATCGCCGTTTGAAAACCGCAGGTAATTCCAACTTTATTAATAAGGACAATCATTTAAGGAACCTTACAACATTCATGAATAAAGGCATTGACTATATTTTTATAACTTTGAGAAGTATGTTAATACATAAATAACAATAAGTACCTTCATAAGTCTTAATAAGCTTTATTTTTATATAAATAACATTTTTTTCCACTTGATAAACCAGATAACCAACATTATATAATAACATTAACAATAATGTAACAGTATGCTGCATAAATGTTTCAGAATTATTTATTACAACCTAGAATCACACAAATATACATCATCTGAAAGGAAAAATAAATCCAACATCAGAAAATAAAGCATCTCAATTCAAATTGTTAAACAGTTACATTTGGTCATTTGGACATGATATACATCAACTTCTGTTTATTATCAAATTTTACAAATTCTAAAACAACACCTATTGTAAAAAGGTTTTCCGTTAGCTGTGGTGGTCGATTTCCAGGTTTAATTAAATGCATATTTTTCACATCTATTTCTTGGCAGAAAGGCCCAGGATAATTGCCACCATCCATTCTTGTTGTCTGAAATAACACAAAAAATATTTTTACAAACTACATACAACAAATCAACACATAAATATCACGATCTGTATATGTCCGAATTTTAACATATCAGAAATATATTACATAGAGGGAAAGACCTACTTTTGATTTCAGAAATAGTAATTTGTTATCTTAACTAAAATATATTGTTCCCAGAACATTATAATAATGGAACTGTTAAACATAAATGCTCACAAATGCCTGTTGAAACAAGTTTACATGTGTTTTTGTCAGGGTATTGATTAAAGAAATAGCGTCCAGGGCTAATAATTGTTATAATTATTGATCTTCGTGACAGATATCCCAGGATAACATAATTGATAGTTCAATGTCATAAAGGAGCCGTTAATCCGATAATAACCCCCATAAACTTGACCATTTCATTTGGGCATTCATGGCTTCAAATCGTTTTAAAAACTGTTGATTTTGCAATTTTTGAACTTTTGGTACGAACCAGTTCGGAACAAAACCGAAGTTTTGTACCCATTGAAAATAACGAAAAAACACATATTATATGCACAAATTCTTCACTACAACTGCATTTAACAACACATAACATTTTATTCTCTAAAATATGACCGTATTTGTTCGTAAAATATGGAAGGTTTAAAGTTGATAGGCGTAAATGAGTTACGCATTTCGAGCACCTCTTAAATTAAAATCGTTCTTTTCTTATTGCTTTCATAATAATTTTTAGTCATTTGAATACTATCAATTTTATAAAATTGTAAAGAAATAATAAAATATTTACTTACAAATCGATTCCATTAAGGATTTCATTTGACGGTTGCATAATTATTGGGAAATTAGCAGACTTTGCTGATGAAAACGTTGTACATAGTGTTCTTGAACAAACAATGATGGCGTAGCTTTTGGTAAATTCCAGCACATGTACATGATGAAGGATGTTCACGTATTAATGTGGGTAATTAAAACTGGGTTTATTATGATGATTTATAACTCATTTGAACTTTTTCTAAAACCCGGCAAGGGTTTCGTGTTTAAAAGCCACCTTTTGGCATCCGCAAAAAATCATTTTTTTTTTTGTTTCGTCAAAGATTTGATTCGGCGGGTCCAAAAATCATTTCATTAAAAAATTCTGGCTTAAGAAGAAGATGGAATGCATAAGTAAGTAAGTGGACTGGGACTAAAACAAGAGCTGTCAGAAGACTCGACTATTCGAGTAGTTGACAGTATAATGTATGCCATCATGGGGAAAATGTTAATATTCAATAAGGTCAAGGTAATAATAGTCACATTCTAAGTTGAAGAGGACCATAATTGAAACATATTGATCACTTATGTTTTAAAGAAGTTGTACTTTATAGACAATTCTGAGTTAAGGTATATTTTCCACAATCTATTGAAAATTTGTTAAGACATAAAACAAACTAATAAGATTTTATTTCAAGTTTGATAGCAATAGCTTGGTAGGGATGGTTAATTGGACGGTCCTTCAAAAATAAATTAAATAAATATTGTTTTTTTTTAACAATGTTTTTTTTTTTAAATTGGGGTAGGGGAGGGTGGGGTGGGGGTGGAGAGGGGGTTATAATGTGGGTGTGTGGTAATTGATTAATGATCTTTCAAAAATAAGGAAACAAAAAGGAAAAACAAATTATTATTTTTTGGGGGGGGGGATTCTGGGGTGGGGCGTGGGGGTGGTTTGGGTGGAGTCCTTTGTGGTATGTCAGCCTGGTAAGTGTTGTTTTGTCAAAGTATGAATCAAATCTGATCATAAATAAAGAAGTTATGGCAATTTAAGAAAAATTTATTAATTTTCCTTGAGAGTCAAGGTCATTCAAAGGTCAAGGTCAAATTCAACTTGCCAGGTACAGTACCCTCATGATATTAAGAAAGTATTTCATATCTAATAGTCGAGCTAAAAAGGCCAAAATATTTAATAACTTTGGAAGCGTTTAAAGTCAGCAATATCATAAAACTTTTCGAGAAGTTGTTGGTAGGTCCTCAAGTGATGCCCCACCAACACATGCATTTTTTTAATCAGATCAAATCAGACTTTGATTGGATTTGGATTATTTCGGATGTTCGTTCTTTTATAATAAATAAATCAGAAATGGAATTTTCTGGGTTTGTCTTTTACAGTTAATTAACTCAAAGGGGGATGGGGGGGTTTGCTTATTCAGGATATTGTCCTCTTGACAATACACTGTAACTCCAGCATAGCGCGGTCCTTTATAACGCTGTGTCCAATATAACACGGGGGGGGGGGGGGGGGGGGGGGGGGGGGTCCTTGGATCCCGTTTTTTCTCCAACCTTCCATTTTTGATTCAAATCCATGTTATGCAACTTCATGTTTTTTCAGAAAATTAAAAGAAGCTGGCGATCACAGCTTGATTGCTTTATCCGTCTGTTTAACTGATTTCAATTGATTAGAGGTTAAACAACACTCAACAGCTAATTGGTGTTAATCTGTTGTGTACTGTCAATAAAGGTGTGAAAACTTGTGAGTCCGTGTTTATAAAACATGTATTCCCTATCAGAGCGGTTTGGTGCGCTAATTTCAATAAGGCAAGTGCAAGCGGAATAATTATCAAATTAAAGTTATTTAAAATGATTACCTGTTTATGTTTTGTATTTATTGTGTATTGTATTTCATTGTATAAACTATGGCTGTGTGTTATCGTTTATTATATGCTATACATGCTTGATAAATAAAAAGATCTTTGTGTATGTTTAATGTTTCAGTACGTATACGAAAAATAGATTAAAAAAATCCTGACGATTTATTTACATGCTAACACAGTGTACTTTTAATAGTTAACAGAGATGCACTTAAATTTTTGCCCATTATCAGAAAGTCCTCTGAAAGCACGTTTTTTACATGCTGCGTATGGCGCAATAAAACATTTCTTTGTACATGTATCGTATTGCATTCAATCTTATTTAAATTTGTTTGTCCAATGAAAGCTGTGTCCCATAATTCACTGTACTATTTTTTCTGAAAAATGGCGTAGGCATATGAATTTGTTTATGAAATTCGTAAACATATTTCTTGTCATAAATGTTTAACATTATTTTTTCGTGAGTGATGTTGTAATTATATTGGATTATCGGATAAATGTGCACATTAGAAAAGCGGTATGTATACTGTTATTGTTCGATTCGGTTTATTATGCATGTATTTGCGGATGACAACACAGCATGACAATACACAGGACCTATATTATAGGCTATACTATACCTGTTTTTATAGCCCCCTTAAATAAATAAGCTCAAAACTTATAACGCTGTCCGTTTATAACGCTGTTGCATGGCTTAGACCCCGTCATTTGTGTTATATTGGAGTTACAGTGTATGTGTAAAATCAGAAGTATTAGTTATAACTTAGAAAAGGATTGAAAAATAAGATAATTATAAATCATTTGATAAAGTGTTTATTTATATTTCATAGAAATATGTTGGAGGTAATGTACATACTAAAGGATCTAAACCTCCTGTAAAAGAAAATCTCTAGTGTAAAATTTTATTTTACTATGTTCAGGTGTTAATAGTGTGATATCGAAAAAGTAAAAAATAGTGAATCTACTGAAAAATATTTTTGAGTGAGTAAAAATGAATATTCCCATGACTAATTTGCATAATTATGTTATCTCATTTTTTAAAGGATGCTTCTACCACTTAAAGAACTTAACATTCAAATGAGGATCTTCGACGCTACAAGCTTGCAGAGAAGACAAAGAAGTTTTCTGGACGATGTTGGGGCAGGTCTTTAAATCATGCCGGTTGATGATATTGGTGCAGGACAGATGCCTCAGCATCTTTGACTACTTGGCTGTTACAGACATCAAGAGTAATTTACATGAATGGACTGGTTTCATAATTTTATATACACCATCAAATGCAAATAAATAAAAAAAGCGCACAAATGTATAATCAAACCCTGAGTTCTCAATCATTCTGTATTACATAAAGAAAAGTAACTCTATAAAGACGCAAATATTACAATTTACTACCTTCAGAGTAGCCTCCCTTTTGTCACAAATATCCTCAGTGCACAAGCAGGTGGTTTTATCTAAAAAAATTGCAATTATAAATTTTGATATAAATAAATTGTGGTAAGCTTAACATACATATTTAGTGAATAATGTATACACAAATACTGTATATGTATATGATGTTTTATTTTATGCATTCCGGTGGTTTATAGAGAAATATCTGTGAATTAAAACTGATAATTTCACTGTTTCAAACAATGAAAATCATCAGTGAAAATTATCGATAATTTTCACTGTTTATGTTAAATGACGTCATTTTTTGACGAAATGACGTCATTTTCCCAGCGAAATTCTTTAGTTAAACTCTTAAACAATGTATATAAACTGTGAAAAAAAGCATAAAATAAAAAGAAAATTTGTTGGGTTCGGTGGATTATCAATTTAATTCACTCGTGATCATATAAAATATATATTTTCACTCGTGGCTGTGCCACTCGGGAAAATATTATTTTCTATGATCACTCGTGAATTAAAATCGATAATCCACCGAAACCAACAAATATCCTCTATAATTTATGTTCAGCTGTCTTGTGACTTTATTATGAAAATTTTCACAGAAATCAATGAAGAATTCATAAATTCATTTAAGGGGATCTTATAAGACAGCTTCATAACTTTATTTATCAAACAGTAAATTTTCCTGTTATCAAGTGAATACTGTGCACTCAATTATGTTTGTGCATCAAAATGCAAGGGGCATACCTGTTTAAAGGACTACTTTGAGATAGTAACTAACTTTTTACACTTGTTTATTGTTGAAAGTTTTTACACCAGATGAAACAAAAGACTTGGCCATCCAGCAAAATTTTAATTGGATTTAACCAAGTTAAACTAGAAATGGCGCGGCAGAGGCCGACGCGTATCCCCACGCCGAATGTTTGACCTAGGTGTGCCCCAGGGTTGGTAATGGGGCCATGCATAGCTGAGATTGACCGTATTGTCATAAGAGAAGTTCATCATCAATTAGAAGTGAATTGGTGTAGAAATGAAGAAGTTATAGTAAAAGGCAATTTTGGGTGGGTGTGACATATGTGGGCAGGGCGCCCCAGGGTTGGTAATTGTGCCATGCATAGTTGAGATTGACCGTATTGTCATAAGAGAAGTTCAGTATCAATTTGAAGTGAATCGGTGTAGAAATGAAGAAATTATAGTAAAAGGCAATTTTGGGCGGGTGTGGTCTATGTGGGCGGGGCCCCAGGGTTGGTAATGGGGCCATGCATAGTTGAGATTGACTGTATTGTCATAAGAGAAGTTCAATATCAATTTGAAGTGAATCGGTGTAGAAATGAAGAAATTATAGTAAAAGCAATTTTGGGTGGGTGTGGTCTATGTGGGCGGGGCCCCAGGGTTGGTTATGGGGCCATGCATAGTTGAGATTGACCCTAATGTCATAAGAGAAGTTCAGTATCAATTTGAAGTGAATCCGTGTAGAAATGAAAAAAATATAGTAAATGGAATTTTTTGGTGGGTGTGGCCTATGTGGGCGGGCGCCCCAGGGTTGGGATTGGGGCCATGCATAGTTGAGATTGACCCTAATGTCATAACAAAAGTTCAGTATCAATTTGAAGAGAATCCGTGTAGAAATGAAAAAATTATAGTAAATGGAAATTTTTGGTGGGTGTGGCCTATGTGGGCGGGGCGCCCCAGGGTTGGGAATGGGGCCATGCATGGTTGAGATTGACCGTATTGTCATAAGAGAGGTCCAGTATCAATTTGAAGTGAATCGGTGTAGAAATAAAGAAGTAAATGTAAAATAACCTAAAAAAATGAGTGATAATTTCTGACGCGGCCCCACCCCAACCGCTATAACTTTTGACCCAGGGGTCAGATCAAAATTCCAAATAGTGCAGGGTCGCACATATGCTCATAGCTACCATGTGTGTAAGTTTCAAGGTTCTAGTGCTTTTAGTGTAGGAGGAGATAGTGGCCAGGACGGACGGACGGACAGACGGACGGACGGACGGACGGACGGCGGAGATAACCACAATATCCCCACCTTTTTTTCAAAAAGCGTGGGGATAACTATAGTTTCTTATATACAGTGATACTGCTTCAAATCGAGTTTGCATAGGAACGACGATATGCATAAATTGTTGATGGCATGACAGGCTTTCAAGTGACCATATTGAGGAATAAAAAATATTAACTTAAATGTTTTAACATCAAAAATATGTAGTTGACATAGTTAATACTTATATATTCAATTTCTTTACACATGGTTTATACAATTTTAAAGTCCAACCCCTCTTAAGCAGCCAGTCAAGGGAAACTGCATTGGCTGCTTAAGCGGGGTGGCCTTTTAATAGGGGGTTGGGTCATAGGGAGTCTAGAGTTGATGAGTGCATGGCCAACTGTTCAATTTTTGTATAAACAAAATGGTAAAAATGTGCACATGTACTAAACAATGTATAGACTTAAAATAATTTTATTTCTTCCTTTCTAAAGTCAGCTTTAAAACAACATTTCCATTCAAAAAAATATTCTATTCATCTTTCTAATCATCATCAATATCATCCTCATTAGAATCAAGTCAATGAAAAAGAATCATTCTCATGATTCGTTGTTTACAGACTGCGCGTTGTAATATTATGGCCCCAATGCACTTAAGAAGGGAACAGTTGTGAATCAGTTATGGGTGAATAACTCCAGTATCACTATCAATCGATAATTTAATTGGTTTATTGCGTTTCATGTCTTTGTAATACCTACCGCAGGAATTGGTCCCGACAGTGATCACCTCCACGATAAAATCGTGGCCAGTTACTTAAGAGACTGATAATAGCAACCGGGTGTAATCCCACTGGTAATTGTGTTTTTCATGCATAATATTATAAAAACATTTATTTATACGTGTAAATGGTTTTATCAAAATTTATATTGAAATCATTGTAAATATAAAACAAAAATAAATGTTTTGTTAAATTCCCAAATAAGAATCATAATTTGTAATCTGAAACACACTCCCGATTGATTTATGTTATCAATTTTATTCTAGCATCAAAAAAGTCCACATGCATTTCCTTTGTCCCGACAAAAGCGCGCAAAAATTATGCACCAATGTATAATGTCACGTCATACCCATGTGTGCGTGTTTTGATTTTTGGATAAAAACTTTGTAGCACAGAGAACATGTAGAGCAGTTGATTTCGGTTAAAAGTTGCGTTGTTCTTTTTAACTTTTAATTAGCAGATAATTGTCATAAATGTGTGCTTGAAATAGTATGATTCAACAGCTACAAATAATCAATTATAAATTAAGAATCTCTTTTCCAGTACTAATAGATGATATTCGCATGTGCTGAAACAAAAAGATCAAACGGTCACATATTGCTTTTAACCCGATAACCTGATAATCTGCCGCTAATTAATTGCAATTTGCAAACTGGCTGTCAAAATGTTTATCACACATCACCCTTCAGTACTGCAGAGCCTAAACCGCAGACTGAAAGTACGTATCGATTTTTTCGCCGTTGCGTCGGTGTAATTTTGCCAGTGTACCTGACTGAATTACTCGCGGGTGACCACTCATATGGGGGGAATTTAACATTTGGGATGCAAAATTGCTGGTTGCTGGCCGGAGAAAACGGGGTTACCGCTAAAGAGGGGTGCATTATATAGTGTTTATCGACGGTCGCAGCACAGACCGGCCGCCTACACGGGGCGATGAGGGGTGACCGGAAGTAGGTGTTGGACTGTATAAGAGAAGTAAAACTGCACAATGTTGCATTTTATTTAAAAAAAATAAAATAAAAAATTTAAACCTTCAATAAGGAATGTTTGTTTGTTCCTAATTGGGAAAGTGGGGTATAAAAAGGCATAAAAAGGAGGTAGCTTTTGCTTTGGTAAAATACATTATTTCCACATTATCAACATACAAATTTAGTACATAAACTATAATACACATGATAAAATACAACACTCTTGATGGTTGAGCGATAACACATGTAGCTTTTTTCAACTATAGAAAACCCTAGATTGAATAACAATTGAGTTAAGCTATTTTTTAAGGTTAAATTATTACCATGTTATACTTGAGCTTTTTGATTCTATTAAGTCTCTCAAGTTGTGTTATTTTCGTATTATCATTGACAAAGTCCAAAAGTATGTGAACAATTTGTATTTAACCTTTGAGCTTTGTGGTTTCAACAGAAAATTAGGAATTTGTCTTTGAGTATAAGGTGTATTGTTAATAATGCAACTTGTTCATGCTTTCTCTTGCTGTGGCACAAAATTTTCTTTGGCATTGCAACAGTATTAATGTTTCCAAACAGAGAATAAGCACACACCCATTAACGTGAAAATTTACAAAACTTAACTGGCCTGTTTTTGAATTTCACTCATAAATTAACCCTTTACCACTTGGATATGTATTTCGGCGCATTTGTAGTCCCTTAGAAAGTTAAATTTAAGGAAACACCTTTTTAACTAAATTCAAGTTTTAAAGGCTTAATTTGCAACCCCTAGTTACTGCTGAGCAGCAAACAGCATAAAACCTGTACAGACTGTGAGTTCCTCGCAGGCCGTTCTGGTTTTATTCTGTTTGCACATAGCCATTTTCACTTTGCTTCTGGGTGGGAAAGGGTTAACTGGCCCGGCTTTTAATTTCAGTCATAAATTCAATTAAAGCGAATGCTAGGATTTTCAATCCCTGTCAAGGGCTATTTAAAGGGTAGAAAGCTTAGTTGTTTATGCCAAATTGATCCACATATTGTCTAACACTTAACACTGTTTACATTCAAAGTTCCCAACTCTGTGTATTGATATGCTTGACTGGGACTCTATGACAAATTAGCAACGGATGAATATTTCATATACTGGAACATTAATTTTTACAATCCTATTCAGTTTGATCAATAATCCTTGCTACACATTTCATTATAAGGGAAATTAATATTTGCAATCAAAGTTTTTCTGTTATGGAAAAAAGGCCGTAAAAAAGACCCGATCCCAAAGCAAACCAACCGGATCCCAAACTGAAATTGTAAAAAAAATCATAATTTCCAAATATCACAATTTCCAAAATAAGGTATATGATTTTTTGCCAAAATGGCCAGGAAAAACCTTGATGTGTCAATATTTGTTCATAAGAAAATCCTAATTTGGTCCATTGTGTTGATAAAAAATTCCCAAACGTGCCATTGTATTGATTTAAAAATTCCCAATTTGATCAGACTCCTTTTCCCAAAATGGCTAGAAAAACATGTCAATTGATTTAGGAATTTTGACCAAATTTGTTGTTTTCTTGCACAACACATTTGGAGCATACCATGTTTGTTTGCAAACTTAAATTATTTACAGTTCTGCCCACTCATAGAAACAAGTCATGATCAATGTACCAATGAAGTTTCATGATCCTAGGCCCAAGCGTTCTTGAGTTATTGTCTGACAACCACCTGGTGGACGGACCAACCGACCTACCGACCGACCGACCAACATGAGCAAAGCAATATTCCCCCTCTTCTTTGAAGGGGGGCATAATAATACGGTAATATGCTACTGAAAGCTGGTTCAGAATAATATAATAAACAGGACAACATTTTCAAAACCATGATTTAAGTTTATAACTTAGATCACCACATGAGTCCTTGACCTAAATAAAATATTTTGCACTGCACCATTACTACATAGATTCTTTGAATAGCTTGAATACATTTCAGGCACACTTCCAAAGAACCATCTTGAAACCGAGGGAGAAAAATCAATACCAAAGTTGGAGCTGGTGGGACATTTGCCAGGGTCTTCGACATAAATATTCCTATAGCAGCTTACCCTCAACGAACAGCGGATTCTGGTCCAATAGAGTGCTTTTGCACACCAAGTAAACCCTTTCAACCCATTAACAGTCGGGCAACGATGCAATCAGGATGCCTTGATGGCATTCAACTTTACGCATGTGAGTTTTGCATATTCACAGTGAAGTTTGAGGTATTAAAAGAAACACATCCCGCACTGGACAAAAGATTACCTGGAACTGAGTAGGTCTAAGGTGGTCGTGACTCGATACACATGTAGCTGCTTATAATCATCTGACACCGCAAAGTATTTCCCCGATCTCGAAAACGCAGATGCCATAATGCAATTTTTTCTTGCCAAAGATTTTTCACTTGCATCTTCGTCTGCCTCCGTTTGACTGAAAAACAGGTTGTCGCGGTAATCCAAAGAATGCTTGTAAAAAACACAATAAAACACCAAGACAAGGGACAAAATTGTCACAAAACCAGGTTTTCATTGTGAAAAAAAAATCTGATAAAGGGAGAAAACTCAAACTGAACTTTTGAAATGACCAAAAAAAATTAACCCCCTTTGAAAGTTTTTTTTTTTTTTTTAAATCTATTTTTAGTCGTGGCGACCTTGACATTGGAGATATTGACGTGATTCTTTCGTGGGACACACCGTCCCATGATGGTGAACAAATGTGCCAAATGATTTTAAAATCTCACAATGAATGACATAGTTATGGCCAGGACAAGCTCATTTATGGCCATTTTTGACCTTTGAACTCAAAGTGTGACCTTGACCTTGGAGATATCGACGTAATTATTTCGCGCGACACACCGTCCAATGATGGTGAACAAATGTGCCAAATGATTTTAAAATCTGACGATGAACGACATAGTTATGGCTCGGACAAGCTCATTTATGGCCATTTTTGACCTTTGAACTCAAAGTGTGACCTTGACCTTGGAGATATCGACGTAATTATTACGCGCGACACACCGTCCAATGATGGTGAACAAATGTGCCAAATGATTTTAAAATCTGACAATGAACGACATAGTTATGGCCCGGACAAGCTTATTCCGCCAGCCCGCCAGCCCGCCAGCCAGCCAGCCAGCCCGCCAGCCAGCCAGCCCGCCAGCCAGCCAGCCCGCCCGCATTCGCCAATCTAATAACCAGTTTTTTCCTTCGGAAAACCTGGTTAAAAATGGCGCATATTCCCGGCCAAAGTTCTGTCACAAGTGTGTGGTACAACTGGAATGACAAGCTCAATATACTTTCCCTCATATAAACCACATTTTTCAAAAGAATTGACCATTTTTCTTACTCAAACCTTATATTTTTTATCACTTAAGCCGTAGTCATCCATTTTACAGCTTTTTCCCTGTTAAGTCAATAATTTCCACTATAAAATATTGATAGTAGAATGAAGTCCTAATGGATTATTCAATACCATAGATTTATAATTGAACCAAACAATTCTCAATGCAACACATTCCATGGTGGCGAACCCCCCAACCCTGTTCAAATTACATCAATGAAAGAATCATTATTTTGGCAATAAGTCCATGTGAACAAATTAACCACAAAATGCAAGTCAATAAAACAATCATATCAGGCAAGTACAAACATCAATATTTAGGAGGGTCAAGGACAGAATGACATGATATTAAAAATGCTGAAAGCTTGTTTGTAACTTCTTAAGACAATGTCCTTAAGAGCTTTCGCATTCTGACTTAAAACTGATTCCTAATAAAAGGAAAAAAACAATGACAAGCACAAATTGATTTTAAACATCATAAGATCATGCTGGAACCATAAGATTGTACCATTACTGAGTATTGTTGATTTTGTGTTTGTTCAATGCTATAATTGTTTTTGTTTTTTGTTGTTTTTTAATTTCAAAAAAAGACATCTGCACTGTATTATTCATTTCAACAGCATCCATAAAGTGTTCCTACATTTCTTATTTATGATTAAACGATTTACCTTGCATTATTCAGGAAACTAGAAATGGCGCGGCAGAGGCCGACGCGTATCCCCACATAGCATATTTGACCCAGGGGCACCCCAGGGTTGGTAATGGAGCCATGCATAGTTGAGATTGACCGTATTGTCATAAGAGAAGTTCAGTATCAATTAGAAGTGAATCGGTGTAGAAATATAGAAGTTATAGTAAAAAAGGCAATTTTGGGTGGTTGTGGGATATGTGGGCGGGGCGCCCGAGGGTTGGTAATGGGGCCATGCATAGTTGAGATTGACCGTATTGTCATAAGAGAAGTTCAGTATCAATTTGAAGTGAATCGGTGTAGAAATGAAGAAATTATAGTAAAATGCAATTTTGGGTGGGTGTGGTCTATGTGGGTGTGGTCTTTGTGGGCTGGGTGCCCCAGGGTTGGTAATGGGGCCATGCATAGTTGAGATTGACCGTATTGTCATAAGAGAGGTTCAGTATCAATTTGAAGTGAATCGGTGTAGAAATGAAGAAATTATAGTAAAAGGCAATTTTGGGTGGGTGTGGTCTATGTGGGCGGGGCGCCCCAGGGTTGGTAATGAGGCCATGCATAGTTGAGATTGACCGTATTGTCATTAGAGAGATTCAGTATCAATTTGAAGTAAATCCGTGTAGAAATGAAGAAGTTTATGTAAAATAACATAAAAAAATGAGTGAAAATCTCTGACCTGGCCCCACCCCAACCCCCATAACTTTTGACCCAGGGGTCAGATCAAAATTCCAAATAGTGCAGGGTCGCACATATGCTCATAGCTACAATGTGTGTAAGTTTCAAGGTTCTAGTGCTAATAGTGTAGGAGGAGATAGTGGCCAGGACGGACGGACAGATGGAGATCAATACAATATCCCCACTTTTTCTCAGAAAAACGTGGGGATAATAAAGACCTGTCAAATTACAGAGGTTTTCAGTAATTGCATAACAAACTTGGCTATAATGTTATCAGCACAGTGAACTGTAAACTACATGTACCTGGACGGTATTGATTAAGTAATTGGAAGTAGTTGATGATATGAATATGTTGAAGAAGATGAGAGGATGACATTATTGGCCAGAGAAAGACATAAAATACGTTTTAAAACGTAGGTCCACTTTTCAACACGTTTTTCTTTGAACTAATAATGAAATATATTGCTTCATTTCACAATTATTAGTCAGGCTTTTTCCGCCCTATGCCACGGGTCCGAAATTCGGCCCCATTCCCAATGCAAATATGGTTGTTTTTTTCCCAATTGAAAAAAAAATTCCCAATTCAAAAAAAAAAAAAAAAAATTTTTTTTTTTTTTTTTTTTTACCCTTTAAATATATAAGTTGACCTGATCTGCCGTAGAAAATAGAAAGTATTGCATAATTAAATTATCTGTTGCCTTGAATTTGTTTTAAGAACTGTAAAATATGTTAATGATTATTTAAGACTTAACTTTTTATCCTCAAAATCCGGCGCTTCCCGCGATTTTTTTCACCTCAAAAAGGCCAAGCCTTTTCCCCAAATTCAGATTAAAAAACCTGCACTAATCACACATGTTCATAATATTTTGTAAAATTTTAATAATAAGTTATCAAAATAGTCGTTATTTACCAGTTAACGGCTTCTTTGAAATATAAGAAACACTGTTTTAAATAATTTACATGCGATAATTTTTCCCAATTGAGCCAATTTTGCGATTAATTTTTTTCCCAAAATGGGGGTTTTCACGACGCGAAATTCCCAAAATTCCAGTGTGGCGTTTTCCCAAAATGGAGCGGAAAAAGCCTGTTAGTACAATTAATTTAATGTTGTTGTTTTTCAATGCTGATGCTGAATATAATTTTCACAAGTTAAAGAATGGTTTAGGAAAATCATTATATTTATAGGCAATAATTGTGTTATCCTTTTAAACAGATTGGACAAATACATATTAACAAGGAAATTCGTTGAATTGATATCCCCCGCAAATATGCTTCTGGACACAAAAATGTTATATTTGACACTCATTTTTTCAAGATACAAAGGGCCATAACTCCGTTATTAACAGATGGTGTACAATGACATTTGGGGTGTATCATCCTCTTATCCATATATATATACTCATACCAAGTTTCAATGAAATTCGCCAAAGCACTTCCAAGATATGGCTCCGGACAGACGGAAAGACGGACGGACGGACAACGCCAAAACAATATCCTCCGCCTATGGCGGGGATAATAAGTATTCTTCCTAATTTGTTAGAGGTATAATTGATGAAAGGAAACTTATGTTCTTTCATTAATTTAGATTTATAAATTAAAAATCAATATCTTAAAAAATAATTATTTGTGCACAGACTGCCACTATTTAATATTCGCAGCAAATAACAAGAGCTCTCTCCATATGAAGACATATACCGCCGAAAAACGCTTTTTCGAAACCTAAACACTATTCCGAAAACCTTAACGCAGACCCTAATTTCAAGGTAAAGGTCAAAGTGGTCAACATCTGTGTGTGTATGGAAAGGCCTTGTCCATATACACATGCATACCAAATATGAAGGTTACATCTGAAGCAACATAAAAGTTATGAGCATTTTTCGAAACCTAAGCGCAAAAGTGTAACAGACAGATGGACAGACGGACGGATGGACAGACAGACAGTGCGATCACTATATGCCCTCCTTTGGAGGCATAAAAAGAGAAAGGATTTATACAAGACATTAATTCACTTATGGAAAAACGTAAACTTAGGAACTTTAATATAGCATATTGTAAATCTGCTAAAATTCCTCCCATTAACTTGTTTGGAAACTGTACATTACATTGTGATTTTGTCAGCTAATGCTGATTAAAACAAAAAATATGACAGTTATTGGAAGTTTCATTTGTTGATCGAAGAACTTTTCTACAACAGGTTTATAAAATTTCATGATTTGTTAAGCTAAGGCTCATTTTCCTTGACATGTCCAGATCTATATGAGCCCTCAGATACTTCCATGGGGAAACTAAAACACTGTAAAATTGATATAGCCCATATAAACATGTCATTTTTATGAAAATATATGTGCTATCAATACATTCCATAGTAATTGCAAATAATGCTACTTAATATGAAACTGTACAAGGTTTCTTTTCCTGTAACACAGGTTTTCTTATTTAAAACAAGCGATGCGTTTGTGAAACACTATGTCCCCATATATTTGACTTTTGACCTTGAAGGATGACCTTGACCTTAACCTTTTACCACTCAAAATGTGCAGCTCCATGAGATACACATGCATGCCAAGTCAAGTTGCTATCTTATATATTGCAAAAGTTATTGGAAATGTTAAAGTTTGCACAAACAAACAAACCAACAAACCAACAGACAGGGCAAAAACAATATGTCCCCCACTATAGTGGTGGGGACATAAAAAACAATATAATCAAACTGCACACACAGGTTGGCAATATAAGACATGTTTAGCAAAATAACTTTGCACTCAGTCAAATTATGCTTCTGTTAAAAGCAAATATTGATTATATAATTCATTACAAACATAAATTTCACATCATACAAAGAGTACTTTCAACTTTTGATTTTCATAATTTATTTCTATAAAGCAATCATAGCAAACCAATAAATACATGTATTACAACAAGATTACTTTGAAAAACATGTATGCACCCAACCTGCAGCTATGATTTTTTAGTATTGCATGACTGTGCGCATTAACACATGAGGAGGAACATGAAGATAATGAATGTTGTTTATTAATAAATAAACGCAGATTTCGAAACCTAAATGCGGACCCTAAGTTCAAGGTCAAGGTTAAGGTTAAAGGGGTCAAACTTTGTGTGCGTATGGAAAGGCCTTGTCCATATACACATGCCAGCGCCCTCACACTTCTTTGGGGGAAAGGGTCCGCAGCCCTTAGGGGGAGTTTTGTAAATGGGGGAATTTTTCAAAGCAAACTTACTTTACAGCAAAAAAAGCAAGAACAGGAACTTTATCAAAGGGAACTTTATCAAAGCAGTTTTCTATTCTAAACATCATTTCTTGAAATTATTTAAAAGAAAAGATCCATGCTCCTATTTAAAATTATTATATTATACCGAGGCCATATCAAAGAGTCAGGAAGTGCCTCTGCGATCTCGGAACTCGACATGGCATCTTCACTAGCATCATGACTAATAGTACTAGTGGAACAAAATGTATCTGCATGTGACTGGGCAAGGGACTGTTGCTTGAACAGAAGATGAATTTTTTTTACATTTGGCTAATGTTTTACTGTTGATTTTTTTACGACAAGACTTGCTGTAATGAGACATGATGTTGTTTTGACCTTCACCTTCTGGCTGTTCTTGATTGTCTGGGTGTTTTTTTTTCTGAAGTTTTATTGAGCTTCTAATGGATTAAGGTTACATACCACCAATTCCATTAGAACGAAGTAAGCGTAGATAGTTCAGTGCGCGAAAAACGGTCAATTTTCAACTATTAATCAGGGATTTTTTTTCATTTTATGAGGGAAAAAAATCAGTTTTGTGGGGGAAAAAAAGATACTTTTCAGTTTGGGGACTGCCGCCGAAATTTGGCGGCAGATTTGATACATTTAGCGCCCTGCATGCATACCAAATATCAAGGTTACATCTGAAGCGACATAGAAGTAATATGAGCATTTTTCAAAACCTAAATCCAAAAATGTGACGGACAGACAGACAGACGGACAGTGCGATCACTATATGCCCTCCTTTGGGGGCATAAAAATCGCAGGATATAGCCTTGCAAAGTTTTGTGACAGACTGACGGAATGACAGACAGACGGACAGATGGACAACACCAATTCTTTATCCCTCCGACTTTTGCGGGAGATAAAAATACCTGTAGTGTACACAGAACTCTGGAGATGCTGCATGTTAAACATAAAGACAACTAGAAATGGCGCGGCAGAGGCCGACGCGTATCCCCACGCCGCATGTTTGACCCAAGGGCGCCCCAGGGTTGATCATGGGGCCATGCATAGTTGAGATTGACTGTATTGTCATAAGAGAAGTTCAGTATCAATTAGAAGTGAATGGGTGTAAAAATAAAGAAGTTATAGCAAAAGGCAATTTTGGGAGGGTGTGGCCTATGTGGGCGGGGTGCCCCAGGGTTGGTAATGGGGCCATGCATAGTTGAGATTGACCGTATTGTCATAAGAGAGGTTCAGTATCAATTTGAAGTGAATCAGTGTATTAATGAAGAAATTATAGTAAAAGGCAATTTTGGGCGGGTGTGGTCTATGTGGGCGTGGCGCCCCAGGGTTGGCAACGGGGCCATGCATAGTTGAGTTTGACCGTTTTGTCATAAGAGAGGTTCAGTATCAATTTGAAGTGAATCAGTGTAGAAATGAAGAAGTTAATGTAAAATAACCTAAACTTTTTTTATAGTAAATGGATTTTTTTGGTGGGTGTGGCCTATGTGGGCGGGCGCCCCAGGGTTGGGATTGGGGCCATGCATAGTTGAGATTGACCCTAATGTCATAACAAAAGTTCAGTATCAATTTGAAGTGAATCCGTGTAGAAATGAAAAAATTATAGTAAATGGAAATTTTTGGTGGGTGTGGCCTATGTGGGCGGGGCGCCCCAGGGTTGGGAATGGGGCCATGCATGGTTGAGATTGACCGTATTGTCATAGGTGAGGTCCAGTATCAATTTGAAGTGAATCGGTGTAGAAATAAAGAAGTAAATGTAAAATAACCTAAAAAAATGAGTGATAATTTCTGACGCGGCCCCACCCCAACCCCTATAACTTTTGACCCAGGGGTCAGATCAAAATTCCAAATAGTGCACCGTCGCACATATGCTCATAGCTACCATGTGTGTAAATTTCAAGGTTCTAGTGCTTTTAGTGTAGGAGGAGATAGTGGCCAGGACGGACGGACGGACAGACAGACGGACGGACGGACGGCGGAGATCACCACAATATCCCCACCTTTTTTTCAAAAAGCGTGGGGATAATGACTCTAACACCGACATTTAGGTGAGAAGGAGAGGGCAGAATATTATTTAAATTGTGAACCTTAAAGCAAGTTTCATAAATGTAAGAAGATATAAATATTGCTATTGATGCTAATTGGCATTGTTTATGCTTCTAACACATTCCATTTTTATGTTGGAAGATTAGATCATCAAATAATTTGTCCAAGGAAAAGCATAGTCCTATCAAAGTGGTTTTAATTATCTGAAGCTATGGGAAAAAAAATCAAATATTGAACTGGATAAGTGCGGAACTTTTCAATGCTGAATGACCAAAATGGTGCAAGGTATTACCGGTAATAATTTTACCAAGATTTGAGATTCATTAAATCTACTGTAGGTTTTTTGTGAGTCAAAGAATTTATAAACTGCAGATCCACTACATCGCAATCGGTTATTTCTGCATAGGTGTCTCTTTATGGGGTATTTTTGTCTAAATAACTTAAAGTTACTAACCTTATGGGAGGCATCGTGATGTGCAGGCCAACACATTTGCAACCATGGCAATAGATTGGGCCCATGGTATTTGATTGAGGTCATGACAATTGAATCAATCTAAAGCAATTGTACTGGTATTCATCCATGGGTCAATGGCAATATAATGCATCTATGGCAATGGATTAGGTCCATGGCATTGCATTGGTTCCATGGCAATAAATTTGGTCCATAGCGTTCAGATGAATTTTGATTTCTTCCTTGGTAAAAAGGAGCCAGCACACAAAGCAGTTTTTCAAAGGCTGAACATCATAGGCTACAAAACAAACAAAATCATTATTAGCAACATTATTACTAATAAGTTTGACCAAATAATTTATGTTTTTTGAATGATATTGATTGTGGCTATAAATTTAACAAGAGCTGTCAGAGGACAGGGCGCTCGACTATTCGAGTGCTTGACAGTATAACGTAAGCCATCATGGGGAAATTGTTCATATTCAATAATTTATTAGACGATCTTTCAAAAATAAAAAAAGGAACAAAAAATTTTTGGGGGGGGAGGTAGGGGGGGATGGGGGGGTAGGCGGGATGAGAGGGGGGTATAATGTGGGGTGTGGTAATTTATTAGATGATGTTAAAAAAAAAAATGGGGGGGGGGGTAGGGGGGGTGGGGGGGTATAATGTGGGGTGTGGTAATTTATTAGATGATGTTTAAAAAAAAAAAATTGGGGGGGGGGGGTAGGGTGGGTGGGGGGTGAGAGGGGGGTATAATGTGGGGTGTGGTAATTTATTAGATGATGTTTAAAAAAAATAAATTGGGTGGGGGGGTGAGGTTGGGGGGGGGGGGGAAGGGATTCTGGTAGGGGCGTGGGGTCTTGTTTGGGTGGAATCCATTGTGGTATTCAAGTGTTGTTTTGTCAAAGTAATAATAAAATGTGATCATAAATAAAGAAGATATGGCAATTTAAGCAAAATGTTCAATTATCTAAGTGTAAAAGGGGCCATAACAGCGCCCTCACACTACTTTGGGGGAAGGGGTCCGCAGCCCTTAGGAGGGGGAATTTTTACGGCGTTTCTCTTTTTGGGGGATTTTTAACTTACTCTCTCATTATTACATTTGTACATGTTTGCACTAAATTCATTGCATTTTTCATAATTTAGTATGTTTGAAAAGATTAAATTGAAATAGAATTGAAATATAATAATCATGAGATGGGACACATCTTTCTTTAAAAAAAAAAAAAAAAAATGTTTGTTTTTTTTAGGGGGAATTTTTCCTCCCAAAAGGGGAAAAAAGTATACTTTTAAGGTGGGGGACTGCCGCCGAAATTCGGCGGCAGATTTGATAGATTGAGGGCCCTGCATAATTATGTCAAAATGATTGATACAGTGGTCTGCTCTTGTTTATAGGTTGGGGTCACGTTGGTTAACAAGTATGCAACATATAAAAGCAATATGTCAAAGGATATATGAAATATTTGGGGTAGTACGCAAACTTTAACATAGATTTATCAATAATATGCATATTATAAGTATAAAAGTAGCAATAATTATGACATAATGCTTGATAGAGTTGTCTGGTCTTGTTTATAGGTTGGGGTGATGTTGATAAACAAGTATGCAAAATATAAAAGCAATATGTCAAGGGACATATAATAATTTGTTGCAAAATGACCTGAAAGTGTACGCAAATTTGGTGTTAATTTTGGTAATTCTTTTTATGCAAATAAGGGTGTTTATGCTAATAGTTATTCTTTTTCCATTGTAACAGAGAGTAAAGTTCTTAAATATTTAACTTCACTTCGTACAAAGAAAGCTACTGGCTTAGATGGCATACCTTCGCGTTTTGTCAAAGACGGGTCCTCTGTTATTGTTAGTCCCTTAACTCACATCATTAATTTGTCCCTCATACAAGGTCAAGTCCCCGATGATCTTAAGACGGCAAGAGTTGTTCCCCTCTATAAAAAGGATGACAAATTGTCTGTAGGTAATTACCAGCCTGTGTCCATTTTAAATGTTATTTCTAAAATCCTTGAAAAGGTAGCTTATGACCAGGTTGAATCTTATTTTAAAGATAATAAATTATTGTATAAATTTCAGTCAGGTTTTAGAAGTGGCTTCTCCACAGATACTTGTTTAATTCACCTAACTGATTTTATCAGGTATGAAAATGATAAAGGTAATATTGTTGGCATGGTTATGTTAGATTTACAGAAGGCGTTTGATACAGTCGACCACTCAATTCTTCTCATGAAGCTTCGAGCATCCGGTCTTAGTGATGGCGTTTTAAACTGGTTCAAATCATACTTGTCGGATAGAAACCAGCTTGTTGATGTCTCCGGTACCTTTTCTTCTAAGGCCAGTATAACCTGTGGTGTACCCCAAGGCTCAATCCTTGGACCCCTCCTTTTTCTAATTTACGTGAATGATATGTCAGCTGTGGTTAAAAGTAAATTGTTATTATATGCTGATGATTCTGGAATCCTTGTTTCTGGTAAAATTGTACTTGATGTTGAAAAGGCACTAACAGATGATATGAACTTGGTTAGCCAATGGTTGATCGACAATAAGTTGTCATTGCACTTAGGTAAAACTGAGTCAATTGTGTTTGGGTCCAAGCAAAAACTTAGGTCACAATCTAGCATTGATATATCTTGTAATGGTACACCCATTGCTTCTACATCATCCATTAAGTATCTTGGAATTACCCTTGACCAAAACCTTTCTTTCTGCTCAATGGCTGAGTCTCTTTTGAAAAAGGCCAATTCTAGGTTAAAATTCCTTTATCGTAAGAAAGATTTCCTTACTTTGCATACGAAGAAACTTCTTGTAATGTCACTGATTCAGTGTCATTATGATTATGCTTGTTCTGTTTGGTATAATAGTGTAACTCAGTCTTTAAGAAATAAGTTACAAACCTGTCAAAATAAGTTAATTAGGTTTGATCTTGACCTTGATTCTAGAGTTCATATTGACCAATCTCACTTTAAGTCCCTCAACTGGTTACCAGTTCACATGAGAGTAAATCAAATAATGTTATGTCATGTCTTCAAAATAAGAAATGGCCTTTTTCCAGATTACTTGAGTGAACACTTTGTTTCCCAAGATTCTATGCATAATTACAGCACTAGGCTTAAATAGTAAAAAGGGTGGGTATTGTTTACCCAAGGTCAAATGTCATGGTTCCAAATCCTTTTCTTTTAACAGCATTAAACTCTGGAACTCTTTACCTGAGTCACTCACAGAGGTCAACAGGTTAGAAGGCTTTAAGGTTGCCATTAAAAGTCATTTAATGAATATTATTTAATTTTTTATATATGTGTATCTTTTCACTTTTAATAAGCAGATATTAACTTCGGCTTAGGTTTTTATTTTTAATAATTATTACAGTTCATACTTCATAACATACATTTTAGCAATATATTTAATTTAGATAATTCATGATACCTCATATCATCAAATTACAACTGTCAAAATATCTATGTGTTGCAATAATT
This sequence comes from Dreissena polymorpha, assembly GCF_020536995.1. Lineage (NCBI taxonomy): Eukaryota > Metazoa > Mollusca > Bivalvia > Myida > Dreissenidae > Dreissena > Dreissena polymorpha. The sequence goes on from NC_068361.1 coordinate 58,060,361, forward strand.
GATAACAATATCAATTGATCTTAGTTTCTAGCTCCAGTCATATTTTCTGAGCACTACTGTGATAATTAGTTTGATCTCTTTTGAACAGTGATATATATTTTTTATTTCATTAAATAATTATTTTACTATGAACATAGTTATGTTTAAGGTCAACATAGTTATGTTTAAGGTCTGCCTCTTTTTGTCATGCCACCAATAATAAGGACCACAATGGAAATAAGGGCTTGCTCTTTTTTGTGTTATCCTTGGTTTGGTGAGCGTGTCATAGTTTATTGTACATGATATAGTTTTTAATAATTGCTTATTATTTTATTCTATGTTATGTTGTAAACTGTGTATATGCTTCCTATGCCGAAATAAATCTATCTATCTGACAATGAAAATAAATGGGGTAGTACGAAAACTTTAACATTTGCTGCATATTCTAAGTGGAAAAGGGGCCATAATTATGACAAAATGCTTGATAGAGTTGTCTGCTCTTGTTTATAGGTTGGGGTCATGTTGGTAAACAAGTATGCAAAATATGAAAGCAATATGTGAAGGGAGAAAGAAAATATTTTGGGTAGTACGAAAACTTTAACATTTGCACGCAGACGCTAACGCTAACGCCGACGCCGGGGTGAGTAGGATAGCTCCACTTTATATATTTCATATATAATAGTCGAGCTAAAAATGTAGAATTCAGATCTATAGATTCTAAATGCTTAAAACTCAAAGTTCAAGGTATACTGCAGGTGCCTATATTTCTATTTTTCTTATTAAAACTAGATTGCGTATTTACCAATTTATGTAAGTCTCAAATTTTAGGCCAAGCTCAAGTTTTTGACTCAGACTCGATCAGGCTTACAAAATTTAATTCACGAAACATAAAATGCAAAGTTTCAAACCAAGGCTCAGTAAGATTATAAGTCTCAAATGCTAAGTCTACAATTTTTAGACTTTTGTTATGTTTTCTAAATAGTGAAACCTATTTTAAAACGTTTATAAGACGTGACATTGCATAAATTCAGTGCCCCAGATAATTATTTTGGTAATAGGGTTTTCACCCATATTTTGAAAAATAGGTGATTTCCGTTTTTAAGGGGTGTTGCTGCAGTTTTGCTGATTTTTTTCCATCTAATAGATTTTGTTCAAAATTTATATTCAAGTACTACATACAAATACTAAACGAAAAATGAAATAAAAACATAGGGTCACCGGCCTTGTTTTCATTTTATTCACCATTATATAACATGTACTTTTTCGTTAAAACTGAAAAATCTCTAATTGCATAAAAATGATATTAGATATTATATAAGCTAAGATACATCATATACCATTTAATTTAACCACAAACTACCAAAAATTAAGAACACGAGTTGAATTTTAAGAAATTTAATTTTTATGTCACCCACAAAAACGTCAATTTTTTACTATTTTAACCACAAAAATGAAATTAAAAAAAGTTCTATTGAATAACTTTCTGGGAAACTGCTCAAATTCTTTCATCTACGTATTGTTATCATACAACAAAAATAAAAAAGGGGGTCACCGCTTTTTTGACAGAGATTTTGTTGTTAAACTATCCCTACCGTCTATGTCAAATTTCATAAAATATAGCAATTTGGCTAAACCCAAGTACCGGTAAATAGATTGCTAGAAATATGCATAAACCTTAGACATTGTTTATAATCTTAATTGGGATCTCAACAGCTTACCAAAAAACAACAATAACAAGCAAATTTGTTGAATTGATATCCCCTGCCAATATGCTGCTGGACACAAAAGTGTTATATTGGACACTCAAAAAAGCATTTTTTCAAGATACAAAGGGCCATAACTCCATTATTAACAGATGGTGTACAATGCCATTTGGCGTGCATCATCATCTTATCCATATATATACTCATACCAAGTTGCAATAAAATCCGCCAAAGCACTTCCAAGATATGGCTGCCGACACACAAACAAATGCATTTTTTCAAGATACAAAGGGCCATAACTCCGTTATTAACAGATGGTGTACAATGCCATTTGGCGTGCATCATCCTCTTATCCATATATTCAGGTACTCATACCAAGTTTCAGTGAAATCCGCCAAAGCACTTCCAAGAAATGGCTCTGGACACAAAAGTGCCTATAGTAAAATAAAAATTTTCATGATACAAAGGGCCATAACTCTGTTTTTAACAGATGGTGTACAATGCCATTTGGGGTGCATCATCCTCTTATGCATATATATACCCATACAAAGTTTCAATGAAATCCGCCAAAGCACTTCCAAGATATGGCTCAGGACACAAAAGTGCCTATAGTAAAAAGCATTTTTTCAAGATACAAAGGGCCATAACTATGTTTTTAACAGATGGTGTACAATGCCATTTGGTGTGCATCATCCTCTTATGCATATATATATATACTCATACGAAGTTTCAATGAAATCCGCCAAAGCACTTTCAAGATATGGCTCCGGACACAAAAGTGCCTATAGTAAAAAGCATTTTTTCAAGATACAAAGGGCCATAACTCTGTTTTTAACCAATGGTGTACAATGCTATTTGGCGTGCATCATCCTTTTATGCATATATATACCCATTCCAAGTTTCAATGAAATCCGCAAAAGCACTTCCAAGATATGGCTCCGGACACAAAAGTGCCTATAGTAAATTTAGCATTTTTTCAAGATACAAAGGGCCATAACTCTGTTTTTAACAGATGGTGTACAATGCCATTTGGTGTGCATCATCCTCTTATGCATATAAATACTCATACGAAGTTTCAAGGAAATCTGCCAAAGCACGTCCAAGATATGGCTCCGGACACAAAAGTGCCATACGGACAGCCGGACGGACGTACAACGCCAAAACAATATCCCTCCGCCTCTGGCAGGGGATAATAATACAATATTAAGTCACAAACATAATACAAAACGGTATCAAACTCAACCTTAATCATCAATAACTAACAGGGACTTGTTTACAGAATTCGGCATGTTTTGAAGTTAGTGATAAATGCTTTGAATTGATAAATGTAAACAACAGATCTAAAGAGCTCCCGTATAAAACAAGAATTTAATTAAAGAAAGAAAAAAAGTATTAAAAAAAGTAAGCCGAACCTGGGATTGAACCACTGACTTTTGTTTTATGAACCCACTATGTAATATGTGATGATTCTGATAACAAAAATATTGGGTTGTGATAATAGCGAATCTGTGTTATATGCTATATGCTATAAATATATCCTCTGTAAAAATAAACTGCCGCAACACCCCTTAAATAGGGTGAAATAAGTTAATAGCATTTATACCTCAAATCATTGCTGCTTTACATGTACTTCTGTTGCACAGACTGGGTGCAGTATGCACATTTCAAATTTTTTTCTGCCCCATCAAAGTCAACAATTTCTAACCAGGGATATAACTTTTACCACTTTTGACACGTTTTTTCAATCACAGTCTTTTCATCATGTTTTTGGATGTCAACCCACTACTTTCAACTGCTGCATACATACATGTAGTTTCTAACAAATTGATAACACAAATGATTGGGCACATATTCGCGCTTGCCTACTTGGTTGGGAAAAGTTTGCGATCTACATATATTTAGCGCAACAATCGCTGGCGTCTTTCGACCTCGCTTAGACATTTGTATTACGCACTGTTAAAGAAACATTGTGAATATTTTGATCAGATGCTTAATTTTGCTATGAAATTTAGTCCGCACATCATTTGAATTACTTTGACTGCTTTGCTCCTCCGTCATTCCGGCGCTTGCATGCTTTCTTTCGAATTAATAAAATCTTCGCCGCCGTATGATAATTATTCCAATGAGATTACTGAAAATTGAGCAAAGCATTTTCTATCGAGATTTGTATCATACGCATCAAATTTAAATAATAAGCGTAAACGTCAAATTGGTTGCGTTTATATTGAATTTCTTTAAAGTTTTTAAACATTTTAATAGGGTGAAAAACGCCGATACGCAGCTTATCTGGGGAACTGATAAATTTTGTTTCATTGATTACTTTTTATAAATCTCTTTATAGATGTAGCAATAAAGCTATATATATACACATATGCTTATGTTTTCATTAAATGCCGTGACACAAATGGTAGAAAATCAGTTCTCAACAATCATTTTTTCAGAATAGTAGGTGGTTCCAGACGTCTTTTTCTTAGAAGTGATTTTTTTAACATTGTCAATATAGATTATACAGATTTTTGTGTTAGTTTCTTGGACATGAATGAAATGCAAATTAACTTCGATACTGTATGTCCTTGCTCTCGATATAAACGCGTATTATATTCGTTGAATGAGCCATCCTGTTTCATGTAAAGCATGGATTTTGAAATTGCCACAAATATCCTGAATTTTAGTTATATAATCTATAAAATACTATACAAATTATTGTTGGCATAAATTGTTCGTACACAAAATTTTCGTACCCACATTTTTTAGTCCCCACTCATTCCATCCCGCGAAACCCTTAAGGTGTCGCAACTCTAGTAAAATACTATATGATTTTGTTTTTCTTACCACTGACTCTATATTTGCTGATTGAGCTGAAAAAACCCTCATGCATATTATTTTTCTTTCAAATTTTTGGCGGACATTAATTATGGTGAATGAACCAACAAG